>NC_092803.1:188748426-189048426 GCF_040954645.1 Diabrotica undecimpunctata
TTTTGGTTATTTAAACTTGTAAGGAAGCTGAAAAATATTTCAGATTTTTTAATAAAACTATAAATATCTACAACAGACTAGTTAAAAACCTTATGAATATTTTGATTAATAAAACCATACAAAATGTCCCAAAATCAATCTATGAGCATTTTGGTGACCATATGTATGATGAAGATGCAATCGATGGTCACTCTATGCAACTTTTAAAATTGGTTCTTGAGAAATATTTTAAAATTGGAATTCATCATGAAACGAGGACTACTTTAGATGCTAACACCGTGCGCATAAGAAGCGTTCTTATTAAGACTGTTTTATTTCGCAATCAATAAAAATTTATTTCTATACCAACGTCTTCTATTATGTCTATTTACCATTTTTACTTTAATATTTCTGTTCGGTAAATGGCTTTCCAATAATTTATACATTTTCACGCCTACTTTTTAATAAGTAGGTATATTTGCAAATAATTTTATGTCAAATGCCAGCAAGAGCTTTGGAATGATCAATAAATAATTTTGTAACAGAAACCCTTACTACGTGGAATCTATTGATATTGTATTAAAACAAATTTGTCACAATTTGAAAAAATATGTTTTAACACATTATCAATAAATATAGGTATGTACTTAAATTTGACAAATGTATATTTTTTAATTGTTTTTTTTATCGTAGGATTATTTAATACCTATTAAAAAATTAACTTGAGCTCAACTATATTTTATTGTATTAATTTTAAAGCAAATAAAATTGTATTTTATTTTTTCTATAAAAACGTGTTTTTATACATTATTACTACTTCCAATTATTAACTTCTGAATAATTATCCCCGCGAGTAAAAATTCAAGCACGCTTATGCTCACAGTCTATCGATACCCATTTTACTCCCCTTTACCCTCTTGTCCAGGAATATCGAAGCTTCAAAACAGTGTGTGTTTAAGGTATCTTATTGCTGGGTCCATCTATGTTTATACGTCCATGCATTGATTACACATAGCTATATGTAATTTGCTGGCTTGGCCTACCCAAAATTTTACCACACCAGCCGCCACTGGTAGGTATGAACTTTACGGCTTTATACTAAAAAGATTATAACTAAACTATAGTTTATATTATAAACTAAACAAAGATACTAAAAGCCACAGGACAAAAAAAAAAAACTTTAGCGTAAACGCAATCGTTTTGAGTAGTAAATCTGCAATGGCACATCTCAAATCCTGCGGTAAGTATTGAATTGTATTGCCAACCTTTACTTAACAATACAATTCATATTAGTCAGATTTAAATGCACTCATTTAAATGCATTTATCTCCCATAGGATGCACGTCCTTGTCTGGGTGATGGAAAAGCCCCAAGAGGGCCGCGGGGGTCCGATTGCTCCTGTGAGCTGCATATAAATATCGGAGAGAGCTTATAATAATAGAGGCTGGGCGTGCCTCAGTCGGATTGGTCGTAGTGACCGGATCCACCGGATCAATATCATCACCCGCGCCCGGACTTTTCCCCGGATATCACCTTACCACAACAAAACAGAAAGCGCTGCTGCTCGGAAGTGATGAAACTTCGGATTCGAACTCTCCAACTTCCCGCTTCCCCCTCGACCGCTCCAAACGGGATGCGGAACGGAGTAGAAGATGACCCCGGCGAGATGTTCAGGGTGTTTACTTTGTTTAGACTAAACGGAATTTTTAATATTTACTCTTTACACATATTGCGACAACTTTTATTCTTCATGGTAGGTATTATTAGTTTAAAATTTTTATTAAAACATTTTATTTACATGGTCACCAATATTATATCTGTTTATTATATCGTTCATCTTGTGTCTTTCTTGTGTATCCTAAATTAAAACGCAACTCAGCTACTATATTGGCAATATCATTTTAAAGTCGTCTACTTTAAAATGTATAATATTATATGTCTGAATTGTCAATATAAATGGGTCAGATAAATTTAAATTATTGGAAGAATTTTTCACCAAGTAACAAAAAACAAAATTTGTTTAATTTATTAATGTTTCTAAATTAAAACTCCACGTTTATTTAACTTTATTTGTTTTGCAACTGGCAGCTCATTACAAATGCAAATCTTCACTTATCTGCAAACAGCTGGTCGGGTGGTCAAACTGAAATCACTCAAAATTATATCCTTTCCTATTGAAATGTACTTTTAGATATTATTTTTCAGAGTTTTCATAGAAATAACAATACAAACCCATGGATTACATACCTAATATGTATGAAATTCATGAATGAGTGGTAGGGAATCAAAGAGGGACAGATTTATATGTCAAATAAAATTAATGTTAAAGCGAATACGTCGTATTATTATCTAGGTAACTTTTAAGCAATTTTATTCATCATTCTGGCTTCACAACTGGGTCTTCCTCTTCTTCTCTGACCAATGGGTCTATCAAGGAACGTTTTTCTAGCTGGGTCAATAATTGTGGATTTAAGGAAGAGATTGAGCCCAAAATAGCATCTGTTGGTCCTGCAAATTCTGCGGTTCATCTCTGCGGTAGTATTATTTTCAGTATTAAGGAGCTTTCCCAGGTATACAAATTCTTTGACTTATTCGATGACGTCGTTTTCTATAACAAGTGTTCGTAGGATTTGCGATTGCGTGCTTATTTTCATATACATACCTAGTTTTGTTGGTGTTTATTATTAAACCCATTTTTGTAGTTGATTCTTTTAATGCTACTTACGCCTCTCGTACAGCGTTTTCCGTTCTCCCAAAAATATTGATATCATCAGCATAGACCAGGATTTGCACTGCTTTATTATATATTGAACCAATGGTTGTGATTTGTGACATACGTATTACTTTTTCCAGATCCAGAATGAACAGTATATAGGAGAGAGGGTCTCCCTGACGCAGCCCGTTATTTGTTTTAAAAGGTTCTGACAGTTCCCCCTGAATTCGCACACTAGGTACATTCAATTTTTTCAAGAGTTAGTTTTGGTAAATTTACCAACTGATAAATAAATTGATAAAAATCTCCGTATTTATCATTATTCACCTAATATCTAGTCCTTTTCCATTATATTAATAGCACATTGTGTATGCAAATCCTCAACAGGTCAAAAAACCATAGGCGTCACCCTATACTTGTTTTGAAATAAATAAAAAAAATAATATTTTAAGATGCCGTCAACAATTCATTATCTTTTTTTAAAAATCTTTTGTAAAATAAGTGTCCACTAATCTCACTATACCTTTTTTGTGCGTAAAAAACGTCGGTATATATGCCACACGATTAGGGTGATTAACGAGAGAATTCAATGTTTTACGAAATAAATTAAAAAATTACTGATAAGGCTTCACTAATGATAGTTTAAGTATTTTTTATGCCACATTACAGCTTATGCCAATAATATAAATTAGAAATTGTTTGCATCTTCCATTTAGTTTGTAGATGTACATTGTTCATGTCTTACCTACCTACGTTTTTGGTGTCGATATTTTGTTATTTGCTTTTTGGAATTTGCTCTATTTAGAAATGATGTCGGCATTAGGTTTTATCCCGGTTTAGTGTAGTTTTACAGGTGCCTTCAGTCTGAGAGAGAAAAATATAATATTAAATGTACACGATGCACTTGTACATCAACGCCCTTTAAGTAATGTTCGTGAAATCGTTAACATGTGTTCAAATATGTTAGGGGTTGGAGGAGCAACAATTTATAGATTCCTAAAAGAAAGAAAAGGAGGAACTGTTTCATCTCCCAAGAAGAGTGGAGGGAGTAAACCCTTGGAAATTGAAGAAATACATAAAAACATGATAAGACGCAGCGTCCACTCATTTTTTTTTAACAAAAAATTTCCAACATTGGACAAAATCCAAACATTAATTAGAGAAAACGAGGAGTTACCAATCATAAGCAACAAGAAATTATGAGGACTATTGAGAGAGATGTGATTTCATTGGCAAAAGAATAGAAGAAAATCTGTTTTAATTGATAAAGATTACATTGTATGTTGGAGACGAGATTATCTAAGAACTATTAAAAAGTACCGAGAAGAAGGGAAAACAATTTTTTATTTGGACGATACTTGGCTAAATGAAGGTCATACTGTACCATATCTATGGGTTGATACAAATGTGAAAAGTTCCCGTCAGGCATTCATCGAAGGTGTATCTACTGGAATAAACAATATTCTTGTTGGAAAAGGACGCAGACTCATACTAACCCATATTGGAAACGAATACGGTTTTGTCAATGGTGGATTATTAAGTTTTGCCTCAAAATCAACCAAAGATTACGACGAAGAAATAACTGCAGACGTTTTTGAAGAATATTTTAAGCAAATGTTGGATTTAATTCCAAAAAATTCTGTCATAGTCATGGATAATGCTAGCCATTCAAGACTAGCAGAAAAATTGCCAACAACGGCATGGAAAAAAGGAGAGATAATCGAATGGTTGGATAAACACGCAATTGAGTAAAAGGAGAATTTGACAAAAAAGGAATTATTACCTATTGTAAGGCAACATAAAGCAGCTTATAAAAAATATATAATTAATAAAATGGCATTAAACCGTGATGTAATTATTTTACGTTTACCCCCATATCACTGTGATCTGAATCCGATAGAAAATATATGGTCTCAAGTAAAGGGTGAAGTCGGACCCAACAACAAAACTTTTAAAATAGAAGACTTACAACAATTATTAGAACATTCCTTAAAAAGTAACTCCAGAAAATTGGAAAAATGCTGTTAGTCATGCTCACAAGGAAGAAAATAAAATGTGGAATTTGGATAATATGACTGATGCAATGCTGGAACCGGTAATAATTAACATTGGAGTTAAAGATTTCTTAGATTCTGAAGAAAGCAATGAATCTGAAATGGAATTCGATTAAAATAATATTCATTTTTTTACAAATCGGCCCCTGTTACCGCCACAAATTATTTTATATATAACCAATAAAATAAACATCTCCATCACTCCGACACTGGCAACTTTATTTAGGGATTAGTAACCCTCAAAACTATTGTATTCTATTCTGCTTCAACCTTTATACCTGATGGTATACTCAATTTAAAATTGTTTTCCTATATACTTCTGTAAACTTGTTGACAAATATCTATTTTTCATTGAGTCACCCGTATCAACAGTTTAGGGATTTGCATACATAATGTGCTATCAATATGATGGAAATGAACTCCTTCATTATATGATGGAAATGGACTATACCGCACTAAATTCTACACAGCCTGACGGTACTATAAAGTACCGCATCTGTTTTTTGCGTAAAAGGTTTTGAAATTTTTTTAAAAAAATTACACTTCTTTTTGAATGTACTTTTGAACATATTTTATCAAAAAATTTAAAAAATTTGTATTATTTTTATAATCCAGTAACTAAGGATTTCCTTGTTGTTAATAGGTCGCCATTCTGAGTGCTACATTGCCTTGTGGTTGCCATGAATTCTTTTCTGTTGATGTTAACTTGCTTATAGAATGCTTTGAATTCTTTCTCACTGTTGAGGTTTTCTATATATTTAAGTTCCTCATTTAGCTGGTTACGTTTTTTTCTTTTGTGTATCCTCTTTTCTTCTCTTCTCTTTGTCTGGTAATTCTCTACAGTTCTTCTAGTTTGTCGGGTAAGCATCTTCCTGTAAGCTTCATTTTTTCTTCTTGTTTAAGCAATGTAGATGAATTAAACTTACTGATTTATTTATAAATTATGGATTTTTTATCTCTTTCTCTTCTTCTAAGTCAAATTCCTTGCCCGGTCCGATTGGAATGATTATAGATTGACAGTCCACAATTTTTCTTTTTTCTTACGTAGTTTACGGCATCGGTCCAGTTATCTTTTCTTACGTTTCTTATAGAGTGTAATAAAAGTTTTTTGACATCCTTTTATTTAAAAGTTGTATTTTGTTTCGCCCCTTCACCTTTAACTTCAGCCCATGTTCTCTATTGGATTTAGTTGACAATGATAACATGGCAAAGGCAAAGGTAATAACATGGTAAATAATGGTAAGGCGTTATTCATTTTGATTTTGCCATTTCGTTAATGACGTATTTTTTATAGTACGATTTATGTTGCCTTGCAATTCGTAATAATTCCATTTTAAGCAAAGTCTGATCATACGATATTGCTTTGAGTTGGAGCCAGTCAATTATTTCTATTTTTTTCCATGAGACCGTCGGAAACTTTTCCACTAATTATGAGTATAGCTGGCGTTATCGAAACTAACTCCAGCATTATTTGCTAGAAAATTCAATACCTGAGCCTCCAAAAAGATAATAAGGGAAGCTTTCAAAACTATTAAAATGTGGCTCGGTTAGTTGAATATTGGTTACAAATTTGCATAGACGTTGTAAAATATAGCAGTTGTCAGTAATGTATTCCTTTTTTTGGAACCACCTCTTTTAAAATTGGCGTGTTGTAAGATTTTTTTGAAAGCTCGTCCGTTTCTTAAATAATGAATTATATTCCATAAATATTCCATAAATTCCATGGATTTGCATCATACTGTATAAGTATTTACACGTTGCATCTTTTTGAATTTGAATTATTTTTATTGATGTTTAAACAATCTAACTGATTACAAATTAGAGCCCTGTATTATACATTTAGAAGTCTTTGAGGCAAACAGCTATTTGGTGACGGACTAGTAGACATTGTAAGACAAGAACGGTTGTTTCTTGCAGACATAGTTGTTGAGCTACCAGACACACTACATCGAATGGTAGATGCTGATTTCTACTGACGCATGTGGTCTTGCAATTTCTTGGGTTAAGTTTGCATTTGTCACTGTCTGTGTTACTACAAGCTGGATTTAGATCGAATTATAGCACTAATGACCACTTACTAGTGATAAAGAACCTGATAGAGAAATCTGCAGAATACAACAAACTATTGGCACTGATATTTGTGGACGACGAGAAAGCATTCGATACCATGAGCCATCAGAAAATATTAAAAGCATTGACAGAATCCCGAATAGACCATTGCTACACTAACATAATCAAATATATGTACCAAAATGAATGAAGAAATGAAGACTATCTGAACAAGAAACAAATAAATTCTGTATACAGCGAGGAGTACGGCAAGGAAATACCGTCTCTCCAAAGCTATTCAGGACGCTTTTAGGTGTCTCTCTAAGAGACCGAATCCCAAACGGAGAAATACGTCATGGAACAATAAAAACAGACGCCATAAAAAAAATCGCGTCGCTGAAATGGAATTGGGCAGAACACGTCGCCAGACTATAAAACAATCAATTAACAAAACGTATTGTCGAGTAGAGACCAAGGCAAGAAGCAATACGGAGCAGAGGACGCCGCCAACTAGATGTACTGACGACCTGAAGCGTGTTAGAATAACTGGATGCAAGCCGCACAAGACAGAGACAGATGGTAAGAGCTGAGGGAGACCTATGTCCAGCAGTGGACGCATACAGATTGATGATGATGATGATGTTACTATTCAACTGCTGCGCTAAAAAATTATTAATAACGGAAAAATGTTAAAAGTTATTAATAAATTAATTAAAAAAAGAAAAACAACAAAGAAAAAAATATGTGACCTTATGGTCATTAATTGGCGGTAATAAAGAATTGCTGTTACTTAGATAGAACATTTTTGGAACTCTTGTACATAATATTTTTACCAGGTGAAAACATTTTTTCGCTTTTTCTATTGAACTAAGTGTTGAATGCCTACAGAATACAAACCTTTTTTAAAAGGCATCACTACTGAATTCAAGAAGCGCATTAAAAGCATCTCCACAGACAAATCTATTGTGGTTAACCATCGTCTTCACGCTCTGTCAAACATTTATGGCCGGATTTTTATAATCTTTTGGGTTGTTTTGTAAATTTACGAAATTGATATTTGTTCTGGGGCAAAAAGACGGCGAAGGTTATAGAAATATAAGGATTAGATTTACAATTTTAAGTAAAAACCATTCGGTTAATAATATAACTATTTCAATATCAAAGTGAGAGTAACTCAGGTCGCTGATATAATAGGAAAATACAGACTCAATACGTAATAAAAACAGATGGGCAAATCGATTAATTAAACTGATAATTTTTCGACTGTTCTAACAACCATTCAAATTTCGTCATTTTGTGTCATGTGGAACAATTTCACCCAATCATGTCAACATTAGACTGATAATTGCATTCAGTGCAATTTTCAATCCCTATGACAACACGATCGAGTTTGACAACTTAATCCAAATAAATTTCAAAATGTCACGTTTCTAACAACTGGTGTTATAGAATTTGGTGAATTAGCAAAAAGTGGTGTAGAAGAACAACAATTGCTAAAAATTACTGGTCATAGCAATCAGAATTCTATAAAACCATACTTGAATCTCGATCAAGAACACCACAACAAGATTATAAATATTATGCGTGGTAATAGATCTTCTATAGTAGAGAACAGCAACGAATCTAATGTTAACTTAAATTTTAATAATTGTACTTTCACTAACTGTACTTTTAATAAATAAATGTTTCGTTATGTTGAGTTATGATTTTTTTTTTCAAAAAATTATCCGCCGAATATCCCTCGGACATTGATGAATGCCTCATAATTTCATGACAAATTTCTCAAGCTCGTTGCTTCAGCCTTCGGCTTCGTGCTGTTATCAAGGAACGAGCTTTCGATTGTCACGAAATTATCTCGTCTGTTATCAATGTCCTAGGGATATTACTACTGAAAATCATCTTTTGGGCTTCTACGCTATAAAAGTAAAAAGGGTAAGTTTTTAGTGTCACATGATCCATAATTATCGATCAATGTAGCACTAAAAACTCGCCCTGTAGAAAAATTTTAATAATTTCTCTAATCACACCACAAGAAACATTGAAATATTTACATCAAAAATAATGTTTAGATTCATATAACAGCATGATAATTAAAAACACAGTAAATTCAAATTGGAGAATTCGCAAAACAAACTTTTGTTATGCTTATAAAAAAAAGCCTTTTTTATTAATTTCGACCGCAGTTTTAGACGAATATTCTGCAAATTACCTACGGCTTTAAGCTCATAAAAAATATAATCGTTGTAAATATCTTGTGCCATATTCAAATATTAATTAAATTGGTATCTGAAACAAGACAGTCAAATAAGGAATTGTTGGTTAAATTATGTTTATCATTAAAGATCTCTAAGATTAATCGGATATCCCTGGTATATAGATAAGAGAGTCAAGAGTCAAGATAATTAGTTCACGAGGCAGAGTTTAAATTTGAGGTAAGTATTCCGAATTCAGAAATTTGCCTAATGTTGTGCCTTGCAGTTCTCACACACAAACTTCCCGGTTGACAGGAAAGTCCCCGCACATTCTTCGCGGCTGAAAGTGAGACCAATCGAGGTATCAGTTTCACTGGGCGGCCAAAGAAGCGTCTTGATTGGCTGCCTCGAGCCACATGTCACGCCCATGGTATCATCATTCGCGTCTCGACTTAACTTGGTTATTGTCAGCGATGACTTGATGATGAACCCACGCGAAACAACGCCTCGCGGATACGTGAGTGTCGCACTTTACTAGGGGGAGACTTTTTTAGACGGCCGGGTCTGACTATTACTGTCCCGGCCGGATGCAATCAGCGAGACGGATGTTCTTTTAATAAAGGGATTGAAAATAATGAATTTTAAAGCTAGAACGGCCAGACAATTATAAGTAAAAAGAACTAAAAATTATGCATAGGCTATAATAAAATATAAGCTATTATAGTAAAAAATTTAAACTCTACCTATAACCAGCGATTAGTAAATATGAAATAAAAAATGCACTTGAGGAAATGAATAAGAAGAAGAAATTACCGGGAGGGTGTGGTACAACAGTTGAAATGATTAAAAACGGTGGAAAATTACAAGGGAAGTTATTAAGTACTTATATTGACAAAATATTTTGAAGTGGAGCTGTAATTTAAATAATTAATACTTCAAGTAATGTCTGTAAATGATCTTAGACACTATATCAATAATAACACCATAGGGAACGATATGGAAGATTCATATAAAGTATAAAATCAGACTGTGCTCATAACTATGAGTGATATGAAAGTGATCATGCTAAACTTTAGTCAAAATCAGTAGGATATAAAAAGATAATAAAGCTCAGATACATAACTAATTAGTAATAAGTAGATATAAGTCATAAAATGAAATCTAAGGATGGTAAAATAAATTAAAAATTTGATAAAATGTAATTCATTAGATAGACAAAATAATTCGACAAACTAAATAAAAAGATCATGAATGTGTTGCTTGTGTGAGTCCATTTCAATTAAGTAAAAGAAATAAAATTAGACGATTATCTCTTAAAATACTAGTAGACAACCAAAAAACTCAATTTCACCAGTTCCTCTCCTAAAAAGTGATGTAGTGCCAATAAGCCCCCTTTTTAAAAGTTTTATGTCTGTTTTGTCCTTTTAATTGTGTTATGTTTGTCCCTAATTGTCCTTAATTGTTTTTAGTTTTATAATTTTAACATTTGACATCACAATTTTCTGCCAAAACAGAAATCATATGCTTTTTATCAAAAATTTGATAATAACGAAATAGGTTGAGGAGGGGAGAACTGTTTGTCTCAAGTTGGTTAAAGACTATAAAGTGGTTTCGGTAAAGAATATAAAGTGTAAATGCATACCAAAAATAGATCACTTGAGAAAGGCACTCTACCGAAACAGTTGTAGTGATAAGATTTTATAATAAATTTTGTGGAAGTTTCGAAAACAAAGTTTTCAGTGTTTTATTGTTACATAAAATGAATTTCCACCAAGTAACGGTCGAATCCATCAATTATAGCTTTTTGCTTATGGCATTCTGTATTTTTAGGGGAATGTAGGGAATAAGCCACAAAATATATTCAAATGTTTAATTTACTGACGTTTCTCTTTCAAATATAAAATGATAGATATATTTATTTTTTATAGCTTTTTGCTTGTGGAATTCTGTATTTTTAGGGAGAATTTTGAAAATAAGCCACAAAATATCTATTTACATGGTTAATTTGCTGACGTTTCGATCTCCATTTCAGAGACCGTTTTTAAAGATAGAAAAAAAAAGAAAATAAATACTATAAGATTATATAAATAATATTATATAAATATATAATAATAAACAAATAAAATAAATGTAACTATCGTGTATATCTTTGAAAACGGTCTTTGGATATAGAGATCGAAACGTCAGTAAAAACCTGTAAATAAATTTATATTGTGGCCTATTTCGAACAAATAATATTTAAAAAATATTATATAATTAACGTTGAAATAAAAGTGAGTGTACGCCACTGGATTTGCGTACGTCTTTCCCCACTTCTCTGCCTTCAAACGATGAAATCACTCTTCCAAATAGTGGAATTATAGTATAGGCCACAAGATTCGTGACTCCATCTCTTGCACATATAACATTGCAACCAGTCTGTCTTGAAATACGTTGAAAATAAAAGGATGAAAACTGAACAATTTTTCAGTTTTTAATTACGCGACCTGAAAACCCTAACACTAGACCTTAGCCAGAAGGTTACACGAACTTTACTTTTACCAGTCTGTCTTACTTTGAATGTACTCTCCATTGCACACTCTGCATGTCCCATCTTCTTCATTTTTTCATTAGCGAATTTTGTCTGATTTTTATTTGTTTCCTTTATATTTTTTGCTTTCTCAAATTCATTAAGATGCAAGTCATCTTCAACGCTTGTCGTTTGTTCTACGTTTTTTTTAAGAACTATTTTTAATTTTCTTTTTGGTATCATATTTTTATTTTTGGTTTCGTTAAATGTATTAAGAGAAAGGTTGTCATCGCTTGAGTCGTGTAACGATATATTTGAACTTGAGTCATCATAACTTGATTCTTGACATAAGCTTTGAATACGTTTTCTTGTGACTTTTGATATTTTCCGTGTTTTACAATTTCGTGTTCTTTTTTCCTTCATGAGTCTATCCTTCTCGGGGGTGTCTATGATAATTGTAGTTTTACCTTTTCTGGACCATCCTAGCTTTGATTTTCGGGGACCAACTTTGGATACGGTCTTATTTGTTGTGGAGATACATATGGAACATCTCTTAAAGTAGATTAAACACCTCTTAAATTAGATAAAACATATCTTGAAGTAGATGAAACATCTCTTGAAGTAAAAGGTAAGTCAAGATCATTACTTTTATTTAATGTCAATAAAGATTGTGCATCAGCAATTTCATCGGTTGATGAGCTTAAAATATGACTATCCGTAACAAAACGTGGTAAAAAAATCATCATTTGAAAATACATTTCTATTAAATGGGTGGATACCTGTTTTAGCAAATCCTTTTATTATATTTTCGATAAAGAAAGCATCAATAAAGGCCTCATTAGCAAATGACGCTACTTCATATATTGTGACTGTCTTGCCAGAATTAGACAACATACATGCGTTTATAGAAATTCTAAATCTTGTTTTAAAAGACCCAAAGACGGAAACGTCTGCTGGTTGTAGAAGATGGTTGCAATGTGGTGGAAATGCCAGAATAATTATATTATTTTCCAGCACTAACATTACTGTCTGCAAAGTCATATATGTTTTATGATTGTCCATGAGAATAAGACATGGTTTCTCTTTGGATGGACTAGTATACTTGGATTAGCTAAACCTAAAGCACCTTTTGGACCATCTTTTAGCATAAAATCTTTATAATCAACTCTTAAAAATACAAATGCTGAAGGAATTGTGCCCCAGAAGCATTCATAAAACCTACCATAGTCACTAAATTGCCTCTTTCGGCCGAAGTTACTTGGCCAACCTGTTTTATTCATTTTACTGCTATGACTTTAGGAGGATTTGTTACGGTACTGGAGCCAGTTTCGTCAGTGTTTCATATCATGTGTGGCTCAGATCGGCTTAAATCTCTTTAAGACCGTTTCGTAATTATCATAGAACCTAGCTACATTTTCAGAATTAAAAGATGTAGTTCGTGATAAAGAAGTATTCTCGGGCTTTCTGATAGAAAGAGTAGGATTTCGTTTTACAATACCACGTAACCAATCCTTAGTGGCCTTTTCAAGTTGGTTCCAAATAGTAGGTGCTACATTATTTACTTTAGCGTATTGTACGGTAGTTAATCCATAGCACATTTTGAAACACGTTTTTAAAAAGTCAGCTGGCATGTTTCCTTGCAAAACAGAAAATATACATTTCCAATGTCCGATTGATGATGATATTTACCTTCATATTTTTAGCAGTTTTACAAATGTCTGCCAAATATGACTTTGAAATACCATGTGCGGCCACCGTTGATCTAATTATTTGCTTTCTTTCTAGGACCTCTTATACCGCCAGGTCAATGATTTCACCTGTGGGACGAACCCTCTTCCTCTTTACTACGCTCATTGTCTAAAACAAAATAAAAATCATATAAAAAGGAATCTAAACGTATATTTTTGACATGGTGTTTTGAAACGGACAGACTTCAATGCATTGAAACGGACGTCCGTTTCAATACTATATTGCATGTCCACTTCAAAGCAACGCATAGTTCATGTTTTTAAATAGAAAATACTCAAACTACATTGACTTGGATATAATATTTATATTTGATATTCGCTCCGTGCGTGACTGACGCGACACCTACCGCCGTCATCTGACAGTTTTGGACCTACCAATTTTCAGGTTAAACATATGACATATGTTTGACATTGTTAAATACATGCGAAATTGACAATTATTAATAATTAACTTTTTAATTGTATTTTTTTAGTTTATGTACAAAATAAATGTAGTATTAAAAACTGGGTTTCTCAAAATTCATCATTATATATCTTTTCAACCACAAACGGAAAAGAAAGGGAAAAATCTAGTACTGACAAATCAAGTTTTTCACGTGAAAGAGCATATGTTTAAAAACAGTAATAGTAAAAGTTATAATATAAAAGCTAAAGTCATCAGGCACTCTGCAGTTACCTTGAAGCCTTATAAAATATCATTTAAGGTAAATTATTTAAATTTTTCCTATTTTAATTGCATAAAAATGAAGTTATGTGATATTTACTTTTTCATATTAATAGCACGGATCCATATTTTTCTTTTCTCTAATTTATATGTAATCTTTGGGAAACTATAAAACCTACACTTACTATTTTTGCTATTATTAGCACAATTAAATACGCAATATGTATTTGCACACATTTTTGATAAAATTTATGCGTAAAAAGGTAGGGCCAATTTTGTCATATTTCGCCGCTACGCACGCTGGCATCGTTTCAAAGTACCCCTACCATGGCCACGCACGGAGCGAATAAGGCCAGAAGAATGTATAAAAATAAATATATAACTATAAATTTTTATTACTTACGGTTCACTTCAAATGCGGTTCGGAAGTTGCACAAAAAATTTACTTTTTAGGACCTAAAAATAAAAATGCACGTGTAGCTCGGATTAACTTCGGGAACATATTGGCATTTATGTAAGCTGACGTAATGGATACACAGTTGTCACGGTGGGCTGCAGTGGAGCTTAGATTAAATTGTTAAAGCAGTTACAGCGACTGTCCGTTTCAGAACACGTCCGTTTCATGGCCACCTTCCCCTACTGTAGATACATCTATTAGGTATGCTAACCTAGACACAAAATGATTATAATTTCCAATACTGTAATAGAGGATCTAAAGAAAATTGCTATATAAAGAATTGCACAATAATTAGACCATATGGGAAACTTTTTTATTTTTAATTTTATGAAAAAAAGTTATTGGTTATAAAAAGTTCTAAATTATCTAAAACATAAAAGACATAACAATCATCAGATATTAAATTTTTTCAGTTATATACTCGGTTTGTCAAAAACCGTATGTGAAAAAATCATACAGAAATTTTTATAAAGAATAACATTTTTCATAAAACTAAAAATTAAAAATTTTCCATGCACTTCCCCGACTAGATGGACGGGATATAAAGCGAATCACCAAAAATTGGATGCAAGAAACTCAAGATAGAAATCGGCGAAAAATTTTAAGGGAGGTCTACGTTCAACAGTGGACAAATATAGGCTGGTTGATGATGATGATTTCATTGTTTGAACAAAATCTGTGAAATGTAGTATAGAGATAATAGAAGGACGCCATAAAAACCAGGTTGTCACAGTTAAAAGCGCTGAATGTGTGCGAAAAAAAAATCTAATGCATTAAAATAATATTTTTATTTAAAATTTGTTTTTTGTAAACTACTTAAGACATCCAAATTAAAATGTCAAATAAATATATTTGATAAAAATGGCACCAGCAATTTCTCCTTGTTTGTTTTCCAAAATTGTTAAACTTACTCACTTTTCAATGTTTGTTAAATTTATCTACACACAACCTTTTTGTAGTTAGGCGATTATACCTCATCTCAGGCCTATTATATTATCAACTTGAATGTCACGCTGTTATAGATTCGGGCCCGCAAACGCCTTTTGTCGACCAGCTGATAGGGACAGGCATTAAATACAGCCGGGACTTATCATCACCTATCCAGTTTATCGACATATCGGGGCTTAGGTAAACACTGTTTGTGTGCGAGTAATGTACTGTACCTAATCCTCCTAATGCCATTGCTGGTCGGATAAGAGCCATACCACATTTTCGCACCTCGTTCGCCCATCAATGGCCTGTCCCAACAATGGAAAACCGGAAGAGATATAGCTATGGTAATTCGGTTTATGTTGTGGAACTTGTGAAGAGTGCCATGATCGTTGCTTGTTATTTTGGGCCTTTGTTCACGACCCACCAAGCGATTTTCGTAGGTTTATCGCAAAATTGTCGTTTTCAAATATTAAAACTACTTCAAGAAATAATGTTAAATAATTAAAAAAATAATAATAAAACATTTATTTAACATTTCGTCTTTTAGATTGAAATTTGTTACAAACTTATTTAAATAAAACATATTTCTGAAAAGGTTCTGAAACTACTTTCTTGTGACATGTCCAATTTAAATATTATGTTTATATGGGATTAACCCACAATATTTATAGATTTCAATAAAAATCACATTTTTAACTAACTAGTGTTTAACGTTTCGACTTCTACTCCGAAAATCGTTCTCAAAAAGATTATTATAAAAATTCTGCAAAAATATATAACCGAAGTGATTTGTTATTAGGTTAGGTATGTCATTACTCATTTCAAAATTGACATAACTTGGCCCTAATCTTGTAGGCAGCACAATGTAAATGACATGTAAATGAAAAAATCTGAGGGTGGTGTTTTTTAACCTAGGAGTATCAAATGCTGAGTGTTGTGTGGGTGTTTTTGTGTTATATGTATGTGTAAACTATATCGTAATAATTGTGATTGTGTATGTAAATTCTGCAATATAGATTTGTGTTTTGTGTATTGTGTGTTGCATATATATTATATATAAGACTGTAGATGATGTTTTTCGACCTCCTGTTACTCCGCTATAGTTGGTATATTCTTGTTGCTGATTTCTTCTTTTAGTATTGGCAACCAAAGCCTGATACATTCTGCTGTGACTGTTTACTTTTTTATGTCTGTTTATTTCATGATTATTGATACATCTTTCCATTGTGGTCTGTATTCGTTGTCCCAGGCATGTTTGCATATATGAGATTTCTCGAAGCCTCTGCTTTTGATGTATGTTTTATGCTCGTTTATCCTGAGACTTAGTGGTCTTGCGGTTTCTCCCACGTAGAAATTGTCGCATTTACAAGGTATTTTATAGATACAGTTATTTTATCTTTTTTGTATATTGTTGGGTTTGGTTTTGGACAGGATAGATCTTAGTGTGTTGGTTGTTTTGAATGTTGTTGTGATGTTGTCGCCAATAGCTCAATTCGGGCTTTACTATTGAATAAATCGCAAACATAATTGCAGCCAATGGTATTGTCCGAAATTGAGCATTGGCTGTTGTGCAACCTCCAATGGCAGAGCGCCTAGGAGCGGTTAATTAACCTAATTAAATCTGTATAAATATAGGTGCACAACAGGTGGACAGAGATCCGCAGAACCAGCCTTCTTGACATTAGAGACCTTCTGGTTGATTTAATTCCCAGAAACCCAGAGACTTAACTTTTTTTTACCTACCGTTACCTTATTTTCTTGCAGGATTCTAAGTCCCTAGCTGGACTTATAAGAATTTCGTAATATTTTATTATATTTTTCAGGTATTTTTGACTTAGAGTAAGTTCGTATAATATTTTATTTATATTTATCTGGTATTTTTGAATTATTTCTATATATTCATCTTTCAGATTTTTTTTAAGTCCAAAACCGACCTAGAAGAATTTATAATATTTATTTATATTTATTTTTGCTAATCGACTTGAAATAATTTTAAAACAATATTTTATATTCTCTTTCAGATTTTGTAAGTCCCTCAACGGACTTAAAAGAATTTTACAATATTTTGGTACCATTATATGTTTCAGCGACTTAAAATAATTTCATAAAAATTATTTCCTTTTCAAGCATGTAAGTCCCTAAACGGACCTAATTTTTCCAATATTTTATTTTTAGGGACTTTGAAATATTTCGTGTTATAAAATAACTTTTATCCATTTTTACAGGTCTCATAGACTGTTGGCGAGGTTGGCGACGAGGGTCGAAAATTTCCAAACTTCAATAATTCGCTTTGTGTTAAACTTCTGTGTAATGTAATTATTGTTTATTTCCGATGTACTAATCTAATAACTATTTTTCAGAGAAATAACTTATAATTTTTTCACTTTTTCTTAAATTTCAGCGACTTATTTATTAGTCTTAGGCGCAATAATTAATCTTTCTCTTGCAGGTTCTTAGTTTTAAGTCTAATTAAGCCATTTCTCTTACAGATTCTTAGTTTTAATTAATAATTTATTGCATTTAAATATAAAAAGGTATTTCCATTTAGCTTTGGACATATACAACCTATATGCCCACGGACCGAGATCTTTACCTTCTCCGGTCATCTCAAGCTATGGATAGTGCGACTGGACCACCGTCCCTCATTTCCGAGGGTTCAGGCCAGCGACAATGTTATACTTATTTCCTATCATCTTCAGTTTTTTTAATTGGCAATTTACATATGGTATTGTTGTCAATGAGTCCCTTTTTGTAAGTATTTCTGGATTGTTTGAGGTGTTTTGTTGTTTCTTTCTTCAATTTTGTAGAATTTCTTATTTATACATGACAATGGGTAGTCCTTTTTAGTAGAAACGTTTGTTAGCAAGTTTTTTTCTGAAATACATTTTCATTGAAGCAGGTGCTTCGGGCTCTATTATATATTCGGGCTCTATTATGTAGAGATTTGACAGTATCTTTCTTGATGTTAATGACAGATATGTGAAAAAATATCAACTACAAATATGAAATGAAATTTGTACTCAGCCAAGAAAATATTTAATGATGTAAATGAATTTTGAATGTAACACATAAGCTTAAATAGATGACAGACAAAATACACATTCCCTACTTCTGCACCGAACTAAAACTGGAATTCCAGAAATCAATAGTAGCCAACTAACAAATATATTTTGTCGTTTAGAATTGGAACAAAGACATCATAGATATTTTATATATGTCTAATGAATAGAATAGAATGGAGTAGATATCGATCTGAATACAGAAAATAGAATATAATAGGTGAAAGATCACAATTAAAAAATAAAGGTTAAATAGGATATTTATTTGATCAAAGAGTTGAGCGCCGATTATTATTAGAATAAAAATAGTTAAATAAAAGATAAACATTTTTAAATGAATAGACTCGAAAGAAATTAAAATAAAATAATTTTTAAAGAAAAATAACAAACATGTGACGTATATAACGTTACAAACTCAACAGAAATTTTTTTTTCATATTGTTACGAACATGCATTCAGCGTGACCCGTGTAACGGTTGCATCTCGAAAGCGACTAGAAGTTTTCGGCGATATCGAGTGCGAGAGAGAACAACCCGTCACGTAGGCGAATTAGAGGTGGGACTACGTTAAATTATTCTAGAATGATACTTTTGGTATATATATGTAACGATGTTATGAGTTAGTTTAGTTGTTAAGATACTATCGAACTGTAAACTTATAAATAAATATATTTATATAAATTCGAACCGCTCGTTTTATTTAATCTCGCTATAATTGGTGTCAGGTGTGGGGTTAATTGATTTAAAAAAACAAAATAAATTCAGCAGTGACTTTTGAAAAAGACTTTTGAACTTTTAAAAAGTATTGTTCGTCGGGAATACCTGCGTAATTTTGTAGTGATCTTTGTAAGAATATTTACAAAAAGTACGTGTGTGCCTGACCAAAGATGCTGCTAGTAGAACTGTCAGTAAAACAGATGCGTGAGCAACTAGAAGAACGCGATGAAGACTGCAGCGGGTCAAAGAAGATACTCCAAGAACGATTGAAGACTGTTCTCAACAAGAATGGAGACGATCCAGAGACATTCCGGTTTCAATCAGCAGAAGAAGCCGTTTTAACTAAAATAATAGATGGAAAATTCGAGAATATTTTCAAAAGATTCGATGAAACGTTTCAAATGATTGAAGAAACTTCCAAAAAAAAATAATGAAAGATTCGACGAGACTTCACAAATTAATAAAGAAGTAGCTAGACAAAACGACGAGAAACTCGAAAAGGTTTCTAGAAGATTCGACGAAGTATGTACTCAGAACAATGAGAAATTTGAAGAAGTCTCTAAAAAATTTGATCAGATACAGAAAAATTTAAACAACGTAGAAGAGAAGATCAAACAGTTAGAGAGCATGATAACCAATACAAAAGTGCTACCACCAGTTAATAAAGTAGCCTTCGATCCATTAGTGAAAGAAGAATCACCGAGAGACGAAACGACACATCATATGAGATTCAAATTGCCACCATTTGATGGAAAGTCGTCTTGGTCCATATACCTTAGACAATTTGAAGCTATTGCGACAACCAACCATTAGACAGAACATGAAAAGGCTGTTTCCTTGACTGTTGCTTTACGAGGTGATGCTGCGGATATCCTAAGGGTCAAGAAAAATATTACCAGACCTTGTTCACTCGACTAGATAAACGTTACGGAGATGCCCATCTACAACAAGTCTACAAAGTACAAATAAGAAGTAGAATTCAACGAGCAAGTGAGAGTTTGCAAGAATTTGAAGCAGATGTTGCTCGTATAGCGCTGTTGGCTTATCCAAAGGCACCAGACAACATATTGGAAGAAATTGCTGTAGATACCTTCGTCAATTGGTTGAGAGACAGTGAACTACAGAAAGCTTTACGACTAGCAAGACCGAAAGTTTTAGATGAAGCGCTCGCCATTGCCTTGGAGCACGACACAGCTAGTCAAGCTTCACGGAGCTATCGAGTACGAACCTCTGAAGAGAGCAACGAACAAAACGATAAACGTCTGTAGGAAATCGTGCGGAAAGTAGTTCGTAACATGATGCCGAAGAGACGCTTCGGTTGATTATACCTAAAAGTAAAGTGTCAGAAGTATTGCGTCAGTTACATGACGGTGCATCAGGTGGACACTTTGGTATTACGAAGATTCTGCAAAAGGTTCGCGAACGGGTCTATTGGGTAAACTGTAAAGATGATGTAAGAAGATGGTGCCGGAAATGTGAACTATGTGCAACCAGTAATGGTCCAGTTGGTAAAAAGAGGGCACCTATAAAACAGTATAATATTGTAGTCCCATGGAAAGAGTAGCAATCGACATTGGAGGTTCACTTCCAGAGACAAATGATGGAAATAAATATATCCTAGTAGCCATGGATTATTTTACGAAATGGACTGAGGCGTATGCGATACCAAATCAAGAAGCTGCTACCGTTGCAGAGGTACTTGTTAAAGAATTCTTTAGCCGATTTGGTGTTCCATTGGAGATCCACTCCGACCAAGGACGAAACTTCGAGTCAACCCTTTTCCAAAACGTTTGTAAATTGATTGGTGTCAATAAGATCAGAACGACACCCCTGTATCCTCAATCAGATGGAATGGTCGAGAGAATAAACCGAACGATGGGTAAACACCTGTCCAAAGTTGTATCAGAACATCAAAGAGATTGGGACCAGCACATTCATTTATTCCTAATGGCCTACCACTCGGCAGTGAATGAAACTACAGGCCAGACTTCAACCTGCCTGATGTTAGGTCGTGAAGTTTGTTTGCCCTGCGACCTAGAGTTTGGCTGCAGACCTTCCGAAGAACATGTTGCAAGCGAAGATTATGTCGACCGCCTGAAGTTAAGAATAAACAACATTCATGAACTTGCCCGACAACACATCTAGTTAGAGTGACATTTTTAGTTAAATCGTTCTTTTTTCGGTTGGTGAAATTAACTGTAATATTTTTAAATTATTTGAAGAGTTTTCTAGTAAAATAATGCATAAATCTTCCATTTTAGCTTGTAGCCCGTATGTGGTTTATTTTTATATATTTATTGCATGTTTTCGAGTTGTATTCATGACTTTATTAATCTTTTAAACTGATCGTAAACGACTTATTTGCACCTCGAATGAAATCATTGCAAAACGCTCTACATAAGTACCCACTTAAGTTTGCAAGCTTTAATTAACCAATAAACTACCACTTTTAATTAAAAATAACGAGGGAATAGCACCGAGGCATATTATTTTCACCTTGATTGAGAGGTCTTTCTTGACAGTTGCCAATTAATCAAAGTATAGGGTTGCGAAGGATGAGTACCGTATTTTTTGAGTTGGTCTGTAGTGAGGACTCGTTGTTTACTTTAAAAGGTCGAATTTTAAAAGTTTTGAAAGCAACACGCAACTTATTAACTCATTAGAAAACGTATAATTTTAGGAAAGAAATTAGTGGAAACGTATATTTGTAGTACACGCGTAATGTAGAAAAAACTTTAGTCTTCTTCCTGTCTCCGGATCGAAGAGTATTCGAATCATTCAGAAAAACAAACTAATTTGTTGTACTTAAGAGACAAAGTTGAAATAATAGACTGTTCAATTTTGCGGTTCGATAAGGGAGGGTGATGCTACTAGCCTAATTTTTTTGTTATGGTACACTCTTCATATAAACGTATAAGAAGTTTCATTTTAATCTGTCAATTTATTCTTTATTTACAAGCCATTATGACACATCCACGTGTTAAAGTATTTTTTACAATAGAAAAAAACGTTTAAAAACAAAGGCAATTTATGGACCCATATTAATAGTTTATAAGGACTCTTCAAGTTCAATTAGTACAGTAGAAAGATTAGTTGCTGAATTAAAACGTGGTCATACAAATCTTAAAGACGATAATTACTATTTAAATGGGAATAAGCCAAAATTAAAGGGTAAAATACGTTTATTGCTTACTTTAACCTTTAATTGTGGCTTATTTCCATTTAAATAGTAATTACTTTAACATGCCATAAGAAAATAGCTCCAGAACAATCTTAAAGACGATCCACGTCAAGCACATATTGCAAATCGTCGAGTGAATGAAAGAAATTTAGTAAAATTGACATTGTTGAAGAATCCACCATATTCACCAGATTTGGCACCTAGTGCTTTCCTGCTGTTTTAATATTAAAGAAAATGTATGCATAGAAAACGTTTTTATTAAGTTATAAGGTCATAACAGCTGTGGAAGCATATTTTGCAGCCCTTACAGATTCTCACTTCAGGAATGGAATTCATAAATTGGAATCTCGTTTGAATAAATATATTGATATTTTAATTCATGCAATTTATTATAAATAGTATATTGCGTGCAGTAATTTTCGACATGCCTAAAACACAAGAACGACTGAAAAAAAGCTCTGGAAACATAGACACGATCATGGATATAGGAAAAAAAAAATGAAAAAACTTATCAGCAGATAAAATAATTTTAGAAAGATCTGTAAACCTGACCTTTATGGATAGTTAAAAAAAAAGAAAAAAGGAAAGGCAACACCTGTGGCATCTGATTGTCGACGATTTAGAGATATCTTCACCAAAAACGTATTAAAACAGTTTGTACATCTTTATTTGTATAGATGTGTAGTGATTATGATTAAGTTTCAGGATCCTTGTTGATCTTTTGGCATTAGCTCTCCATCTTTTTCTCTTTTATACTGCTCGTAACTCTAAAGAAATTCTTGTAAACGGACAAAGACTTTGAGATCCTAAAATAAAACCATTGAGTACCTCTTCGGAAAAAGTATTGCTTGTGTTGAAAAAGCGAACATATAAACTATCTTAAAACGATCAAAATTTGTGTTAATTTTGGAAAACTTTAAAATTATTCTCTACACTTGCTCTTTCGTACTCCATTACATCTACTTCTCTTGACTCCATTATGAACAACAACATTTACAATGCGTTCTTCAGTCTCTTTTTGTCTTCATTTCGTAGCATCACTTCAACCAGAACCTCTACATTGATCCTCTTATCTAAGCCCCTCTGGTCCATCAGTTACATACAGACAGTGCATGCTCTGCAATGTCTTTATAGTTTCTCTTACACTGCCACTGTATTCGTAATATACAGTAGAGTAATAGCCCGAAAAGTACCTTCCTCTGGACTCCTAGAATTTTGCATACAGCATACAGCAATCACTTGTTTTTGATTGCTCTAGAAATTTCAATAAAAACGCAGAATTATTATGTGACATATTTTAACAAACCATAAAGAAGGATACCTGACAAGTGTAATAAAGTTGGCTTTACCACGGCTTTGTGCAGGAGTAGTTTATTGTATAGTGATAATTGTGACAATGTCGTGATAATAAAAGGCAAATTCCTGGCGGGCGGTGAAAGTTATCTGCAGTGGCTTCGTTTTTCATCATTGCATGGTATAGAAGAGATATGTGTACGTCAAGAGAGTAATCGCCAGTTTGAACGAAACGTACAGACTCATTACCAGCTGCGCGATACCTGCTAGAAGTGCATCTAGCTGCCGCTCTTCATTTTCTTTTATCGACAGCACTTTTCTCATATAGTTGTGGATTTTGTTCCACCGTTCCATCACCATCTTTCCGATTCGGCATTTTTGAACCTGTGCAAGTGGCTATGAAAGCTCCTGTGTCCTGTGTGTACCAGAGTTAGATATAATTCTAAACATGTGTGTCCGCAGTCTAGCCAGTTCCACAGATTCGGTATCAGTGACTTCAGGACAGACCCCTGGGGCACCCCAGCCGTAAAGTTTACGATCACGCCTCCCTCATCTGTTTACCGACTACACTGTTCAGAATGAGTTGATCTGAATCTACATATATTTTCTCTACCATTGTTAATTTAATTTTCGTTATAGTGTTTTAAGTGGGTAGAAATCTCTCGTTACCCTACGGTACAGACCGGATAGTGTTTCGAAGATATTCTTTCACTCGCTTAAAAAAATTATAAACTATATTAATCCATTAATATTTTATGGATTTTATCCACTTTTAAAAAATTTATCAGTTTGCATTGACTAGTAATCTTATTAGAATCACTCTGTAGGAGATTATTTTGAATATTTAACGAGATTATCGTGTAGTCAGATATTACCCAGAAGTCCATGCGCTAAAAAATGGGGTGTATTTCGAAAGATGTTCTATTCGATATATGTTATGTATACTTTTGCATAATTGCATAATATATAATTAACTGGAAACCGCAATTTTTGCGTAACCACACGAAAAAAGAAAACGATAACAACTGTACATATACATATACCCGTATTTTAATTCAAGTTAATAATTGCAATTACCTACAAATCATAGCGATGATCAATTAGCGATTCTCATGACGCGGGAGACAATTTTTCCCGCATAAAAAGTGTCGTCTGATCTGGTAGGATAAGCTTGGCAGGCGTCACTCAATATTATCAAGACTAGAACTTTTTCATGTGTGGTAATTAAATTGATAACTGGTCAATTTGTCCGCTTCTAGTTGAAGGAAACAGAACACTGTAGCGCCAACGACTGTCCTGACTGCAAGCTCAACTAACAACCAGATTTAATTATGATCGTCCGTAAATTAATCGTTCAACAAAAAATGTAGATGTGATATGAAACCGTTAGGTCGGATTAATATCATTATCATGTGGAATGAAAATTTAAGAAGCTGCTTGGTCAATACATACTATACGGCTTATACAACAATTCTGCTTACAATTCGTATATGAAGGTATTTTATTATTATGAGGTAATTTTTTTTAATTCACTGTATGTAAACGTTAGATCTACAAAAGCAACTAGATGTATGCTGTAAATTATGACGTGAAATGTAGAAAGAAAATTTAACAACATCTTCAGATCGAAGAGTGGCATCCAATCGTACCAAAATATTAAAAAACGAATATAGCAAAAACACTTGTTTTCTTAATATTTTTGTATAAGTTGAAGTTTTTTTATTTGAGAGTTGTATTCTAAGAGTTTTATTCCAATGACTATTAACTCTTCTTCTTCTTCACTGGCTTTACAACTCGGGGTGAGTCTTCGCCGTATCCACTATCGCCCTCCATCCTCTACAATGGGAAATAGAAGCGCAAGATCGTAGAAGATAGAGGACTATTAACTCCTAGTAAGTTTATTACTAATAACTAAAACAAAGTGTAGACACTTATTTTCTAAATGGTAAGTCAAGAGGAGTTCTCATGTTTAATATATTTAGTTGTGTGGACTTGCTCAATAAATTTACTGCTAACTCGTTGACAATACTTCTCTTCAAAAAAAGGAGGCAGGGGAGATCCGAAGAACTATAGGCCAATCTCCCTGCTGTCCCAAATGTACAAACTGTTAATGAAAGTAATAACTAACAACAGATTAACGTCGAAGCTCGATAGCTATCAACCGCTAGAGCAGGCAGGATAACTTTGGGAAATAGAGAGAACTATGAACAACTGCAGGATAGACTCGCGATACAGAATGCTCATACATAATATTTACAAGAAAGCTACAATTAAAATACAAATAGACGCGAAAACCAAAGCTATACCAATCAATAGAGAAGTTCGCCAGGGAGATGTTATCTCACCAAAGCTATTCACACTTGGACTGGAAGACGTGTTCAAAGACATTAACTGGACAGATAAAGGAATAGATGTTAATGGAAGAAAACTCGGTCATTTGAGATAGGCTTATGACATTATAATATTCGCTACAAGTTTCGAAGAACTACAGACCATAATGACAGAACTATTTCAAGCTTCGGAAAAAGTAGGTCTTAAGATGAACGTGGAAAAAATAAAAATAATGACAAATACACCGAACATTAGAGAAATAACGTTGAACGACATAAATTTAGAAACAGTAAGCGAATACATCTATCCGTGACATATAATGAAAGTTAACAAGGAAAATTAAACTGCAGAAATTACCAGAATGAAAACCAGAATTTACGATCAGTGTATCCTCACTATACTCACGTATAATTCACAGACGTAGACACTTACCAAGTCTAATATGGATAGAATAGTAAAGACACAAAGAGCGATGGAAAGATCAATGCTCGGGGTAAGGCTTACACACAAAAAAAACTAACAAATGGATTAGAAGCAAAATCAAAGTAAAAGACGCAGGAGAACATGCTGCCAAATTAAAATGGAGCTTCGCAAGACACAATGCTCGACTGAAGGATAAAATATGGAACCACGAAATACAACAATGGATACCATGGTTGGGAAAGAGAAGCAGGGGAAGACCACAAGTGAGATGGGCTGATGATCGGATTAAGAAGACCGGAGGACACAACTGGAAGCAAGTGGCGCAAAATAGAAAATACTGTATTGATTTGGGGGAGACCTATGTCCAAAGTTGGATTACTTAAGGCTGAAGAGAGAGAGAGAGAGGGAACTCGTTAGGGTGTTTTTCCAGTCGTTTAAAATATTTATCAAACCAATTTAACATTTGCTTCACTGTTTGGATCTTTTAGTCCCTGTATTTGTCTGCATTTGGAATTTACCACGGCGCATTAGTGATAACACGAAGAACCTTAGATTGAAATCGCTCTAGTATTGCTATGTTGCTATCTGCTGCACTTCCCCACAGTTCATTTCCGTATATCCAGATGGACCAAACGATTGCTTTATACGCTAATATTTTGTTAGATCATGATAAGGTACGACCGAATAACCAGTAGTGTTTTTTGAATTCTATTCCTAATTGCTTTCTTTTCACCCAGATTTGTGTTGTCCATGTGAGCCTCTTGTAATCCAAGATATTTTACAGTATCATTTTTGGGAATGTTCTTGTTATGCTTTAGGACATTTGGTGTTTCTCTGTGACATTTAGTAAATGTCACGTTAACTGAATTTGCTTCGTTGATCTTTATCTTCCATTTCTTAGTCCATATTTCAATTAAGTGTATGGTTTGTGGTAATATTTTAGCTGCTTGTATGGGATCTGGGTTTTTGAATAAAATAACAGTATTATCTGCGAATGTTGCGATTGTGGATTCTTCTCTAGTTGGGAAATCAGCTGTGAAGATTGTGTAGAGAATTGGTTTCAAGATCCTGCCTTACGGAACCCCTGCATTTATGTTGTGGATGTTAGATAATATTTCTTCGTATCTTGGATAAAGTAGCTGATATATTGCTTTCTTCAGTTTGAATAGTAATTCTGGATGCCAGACCTTGTCAAATGCTTGAATAACATCCAGGAAAATGGTATTGCAAAAGGTCATTTCCTGGAAGGCTCATTGTATCTTTTCTACCACCCTATGTACTTGTTCAGTTGTGCCGTTTTTTGGCAAAAACCGAACTAATGATTAGTTGTTCGTTTTTTTAATATTAAGTCTACTTGCTATGACTTTTTCTGCGACTTTGGACATAACTGGTAATAGGCTGATGGGTCGGTAGGATGTAATGTCATGTAAAGGTTTTCCTAGTTTTAGAATTGTGATGATTTCTACTAACTTCCATTGTGCAGGAAAGTAGCCTGTTCTTAGTATATCTAGAAGTTAGATAGTGTTTCTTTAGCTTCGTATTTATTCTGTTCTGGTAATATTCTCCACAATATGGAGAAGCTAATGGTTCTCGTAAAATTGGAGATGTTCTGAAAGCCTGATAAATGAGATTTCACTGGCTTGGAGCAGTACAGACTTGGGTAGTGAAACTGCTACCTACATGTAAAATTCGTCTTTGAACGTTGAAAGTCAAATCCTTTTTAATCCTTTATAAAAGCAATATTGTTTATTCATTGACGGGTTTTTGCCTCTATGGAAGATATGACTCCATCTCTTGCGCGTTCTACCGATACTTCTTTTCTTTTTCTTACCTGACCCCGTCTGATCCAAAAAGATCTCTATTAACACTGAAGCTGAAGCTTATTGTGTTTGCTGCCCCTTGTAGTTTCCTACACCTAGTTTAGAAATTTTCTACCTTATAGAAGTTTGTACAGGACTTTTGCTTGGTGTGTTCGAAATATACCAGAGTATCCTCTCGGTTGCCCATATAGTGTCTGTTTTTGCGGTCCAGAGCCTTGAAATCGCATAATATATATTTGAAACTTTCTGGTTTCTTATCGCAGTATCTGAATTTAAAGTATCCATTGTAAATGCCTATTTTATTCAGAAATTTTCTTACTGGTACATTCCTCGTCAACATTTCTGCTATTTTTCTCTTTGATCGACTTTTTTGTTGCCTTAAATGCCTTGATGCCTTGATACGTAGACAAGCTCAAACCTGTTTCGGTCTCCCAGTTCACTTTTTCTCTGACGCAGTCCCACACCAGTCTGAACGTCACTTCTTGATATGCCAGTGTCTTCAGTACTGCTTGACTGTCAGATAATATATAAATCTGCTCTTTTTTAAGTGATTTTTCATTATTTTTCTTTGCACTTTGCAGTATCGCATAAATCTCCGCTTGAAAACGGTTTAGTTCCTTCTCAAGACAAAGCTTTCGTTAATTCTTTGATTTTTGGAGTATATTCCTGCCCCATACCCTCTCTAGTCTTGGATTGTCTGTATACCAGCTCTTACTCTGTTGGTTCTGGTACTTCTTGTTTCTGACACTCTGTATAACTTCTTAAAATACGATAACACTTTCCCCCCATTGCGAAGTTTCAGTGATTGTTTTATTCTGCGGGCTCCCAATCTTGCCTTTCCTTGTATTATCAAATTCAAGGAAATCAGGCTTAGTGGAGCCTCCGTAGCTGCTATTGGAGTAGTACGCATGGCATCAGTTATCTCCATACATGTAAGTCTTTGCACCTTACTGAGTTTGGCTTTTGCAGCTGTATAAACTATCTTAGTTTACCGCACCGTTGGTGCATAAGTAATTGAGGGTTTGATAGTTACAGAAAAGTAATTTAATTTGTGTTAAGTGTAATGTGGCTTTATGTAAGGGGTGCTTTCACCGTTTCATACATCTTATAGCATAAAGTGACATACAATTGCCAAGTATGAGTATTTGTGATTTTTAATATATTATTGTATGTATAACTTTAAAATTTTTCATTAGCGGGAAATTATTATTGCACTAAAATTTATATTGTAAGGCAGAAAGCATTATAGTTTATTGGGGTAAATATTTCCCACCTTAAAAAAATAGTTTTTTTGTAAAAAATTTCATAAAAACGGTTGTGTTATATTCCTTGTAATCTCATTTCATAATTCAAGACAAAATATTTTAAAAACTATAATTGCCAGTCTCTTGCCACCTAAAGGGTTAATAGATGTATGGAAGGATTAGAAAGTAGTTCACATGTTGTCGGTTTCAGTAGATGAAATAGCTGTCGTTGGCTAAAGCAGAATGAGGCAAAATAATGCTTGAACTACCATTGTATATAAGAGAGATGATAATTTAAAAGTAGTGCTACAGATTTGTCAAGAATGTTAAAATAAGTCTTACGTGATTCTATATATTATTCGAAAAAAAAATCTTATATCCTAATGTAACTATAACTTTATAATTTTATGTAAAATACTCAAATTATGACCATTATGCAAAATAATTACCTATTAGCTACATATTTATCATATACCGACTAATATATCATGCAAGATCATAATTGATTATTAAACATTTTGTCAAAACTACCGATATGCAAATATATTCGTTAACTTTTTGAACATTTAATTAAGTTATTAGTGAAAGCAAGCGAAAATAATATTTAAATTATAGAGGTGTTCTCTCTCAGGTGCAAAAAGTGATTTTTTAAACTTTGGTTTACTGGTAGCTGTCAGACTGCAACATGCAATACGGGTTAAGTATATGATGACGTGGCACTTTTAGAAACATTCGTAATCGATCGAGATTTTGGTGTAAAAAAAAATCAGAAGCAAAACACATGTCTTATAAAAAATGTAAATCACAGGAAGGTAAGAACGGAGGGCCTTAAGAAAAATTAAAAGTAAATTTAAAATGTTTTGAATTAAGAATGTAGTAGAAGTTTTAGGAACTAGTGATAATATTGTGAATGAGAATAAAGTCTGTGGAATGTGTAGTTAATTGAATGTTATATGTGTTTGCTTCTCAGGCGTGGGAGAGAATAAAAGAAAAGCTATGATCACTTAGTATATAGACTTAAAAAAAATCACATAATAGGAGATAAGTTTATTGGATATGTGCATTGTTTCCTCTTATTAGGTACAGATCTTTTGTTTTTGGCTTTTGTATCAACTGGCGGTTCGCAATAACATCCTCCACCCATTTAACGATAAATCTGTTGGCAAAGACTGGTTTTACGCTTTTATGAAAAAGAACCCAAATCTTTGAGTCCGTAAACCCATAAGTACATCTTTTGCCACAGCTAGGGGATTTTGTATGGAAGAAGTAAACGTAAAGTTTTTTGACCTGGTCGATATCATTTTTCAAAAACACAACTATCCTCCTAACAGGATATATAATATTGAAGAAACATTTTTATCTATTATTCAAAGTAAAGTTCCTCATGTAATAGGCCTAAAAGGAAAGAGACAAATTGGGTCGCTTACTTAGGCTGAAAGAGTTTCTCTCGTGACTATTATTCCCTGTATATGTGCAGAAGGTGACCTTGTTCTTCATCTTGTGATATTTCCGAGAAAGAACATGAATGAACAACAGAGTTGCTCCTCCAGGGACCATCGCATCATGCCACCCGTCTGGTTGGATACAGACAAATATTTTTACTAAATGGTTTAAACATTTCATTGCTGTAACAAAACCTTTAGCTAAGTCAGCTGTTCTTCTTCTTCTTAGTGGGCACATAACCCACAAGCGGAACATTGATGTAACTAATTTAGCAAGGAAAAATCATATTACGGTATTATGTCTACCCCCACATAATCCACATAAAATCCAACCATTAGACAAAACCTTTATGGATCCATTAAAGTCTCACTATAGGTGAGATCTTTTAAGACATAGCTTAAGGCTCTTGAGTGTTTTTAATATGATGCAATTGTTTTGCTAGGGCTGCTTTAAAACACAACGTGGGAAAATAGCAGTAAACGGCTACAAAGTAACTGGTATTTATCCTGTTAATAGAAATGTTTTTAACAGTGAAGATTTCATTGCTTATACACTCACTGTTCCTAGGCCTGAAACTACACGACCAACTAAAGACCCTTTTCCTTGTTCGTCTACTATTTCTGATTCATTTCAATCATGTTCTTCTAAAAGTTCTATTTTGTGATTTCTTTGAATGTTTCTAAGTCAAAACCTTTTGTCATACCGAAAGCGATATCACTACTACCTCCAAAAAATCAGAAGCCAAATAGAAGCAGGAAAGCTAAATCTATATCTATAATAACCTACTCTGCATATAAAAAAGATCTAGAGGATAAACTGAATGAAAAAACCAGAAAAAAAGAACCAGGAGCTTCAAAACAACAAGATAAGGATAAATTCAAAGACCTGTTAAGAAATTAAACTTAGACCCAAACCTACTAGAGAAGATTTCAGTGTAAACAGTGATGGAACATTCCACCCTGATGTATCATCTGTAATGGATTCCATGTCATCAGCTAAAGAACTAGAAAACTAAGACTCTAAATGTATCTTCTGAAAAGGAAGATTCTCCGAAGATGAACGAGAAGAGATTTGGATTCAATGTTTAAGCTATTCTTTGTGGGCCCACCTTGACTGTTTTGGAGCAGGGAAATAAGATTATGTGTGTGTTTTTGTAAATAGAGTAGAAGCAGTAATGACTAGGCCATAATCTTAAAAATATGGTTTTTATAGTAGAAAATAATTCTTCTTAGTTAATGTTTTTCCAAATGATTTCCAAGCCGTTGGGTAGATCAAACAAAAATACTGATTAACCAAGGGTAACATGAAGCCGAACAACTAGCCCAGGACAGAGAAGGATGGAGAGAAATCGTGAAAAAACTGTAAAGGCCTGATGGTGTCACCACATCCCAAAAGGGATTAGGGCTGAGGAGGAGGATTTACATATTCATTCACTATTAAAACAAAATAGATATTTTATTCCTCACAAGTTCATTGCAGTTAGTTGTAGTATGGAGTCATGATGATTTTGGGAATTTTTATTTAAAAAATAGTAAGTTATTTTTAGAAATGTAAATGGTATTCCACAACACTCTCCCTTCCTCTCAGAGAGAGAGTTTCTCGAGGGTGAGGGAAGAGTCACTAGTAGGAGTTATTACTAAGTATTGGTCTTAGGTAATGATTTGAAATTGATGTTGGTAATTTAGGATTTAATTCAGCGAAAAATATAGTATTGTTTTTCGCATATAAAAAATTGAACATCCTTTTTTCTTATGTTCTCTTTATCTAGTGATTTTCTGCAATTGTTCTAGTTCGTCAAGTAAACATTTTTCCGCAGACTTTATTTTTTCCTCTTCTTACATTCTTGCAATCATCATCATTTCAATGATGCACAAGTTTCTATTCCTATTTCATCTTCTGCTGCTGCTTCAATATCTTCCTTTATGCTGGTCCAGTAGGAGACTATAGCTTTCTGGTATGTTTCATTTGATTCCTTAGCCTGTTGGGTTGTTTCCCAAGTACCGTTCTGCAACTGTGTCATCTCTTAGGTTTTGCACGTTCCATTTCTTTCTAGCCATTTTATTTTCTTTGCTAACATTTGAATTTCTAGCCCTCAATGTTGAGATCACTAGACAGTGATCTGAGTTTATATTTACATCTGATCTTTATCTCGGATCTATTATGTGATCGATTTGACTCGTTGTTCTTTCATCAGGGGAGGTCCAGGTCACCAAGTTTTGTATATTCTTCTATTATATGTGATAGCGAATCACATGTTTACTGCTGCTCCTAAGTTTATCAGTCGTAATTCATATTCATTATCTCTACTAACGTTGTGTATGCTATGTATTCCAATAGTGGGGATAATAACTCACGGTCGTCTTATTTGTGCATTCATGTCACCTTAAACTATCTTAGTGTCATGTCTGAGACATCTTCTATAGGCTTGCTCTAGGTCTTCGAAGAACTGTTCTTTTATTTCTTCTGGTTTGTCATCAGTCGGAGCATGAGCATTGATCAAACTGTAATTGAAGAATTATTATACTCTTTGACTGTAAACTTTAAACTCAATAATAAGGCCCTTTGTTTTTTGATTTACAATAAATCCCACTCTATGTATGTGTTGACTTTCATTGCAGCATAAGTTCTCTTGTCAACAGTGCCGGTTCTCGTCCATCTATTTCCTGCAGTGTTAAAACATCTACTTTTTACGTGTTAGTGTTAGTCGAGTGTATCATGAAAATTTCAGAATCAATGACGAAATTTAAAAATTTTCGTGACCCGTGTATATATTTTATAGCTAAATTTTGGTCCGTTTTTCTTGTTTTCAGTTACCACGTTTAAACGAAATGTTTTGTAAAAGTTTCTTTTTGTTTCTTAAAACCTGTTCGTCTGTTTAATTTAAGATGCTTATTTCAAGAGAACCAAATTTTTAGTTATTAGTTTTTAAATCGTTTTTACTCAAACTTTAATTTTTAATAAAATGTACCTAATTCTAATTATTGAATCTTCTTGAACTCACCAACAAACAACCAAGTAGTATTAAACATTATAATACAAAAGAGTCTCATAATTTAATCACCGACGTTAATTTTCCATTCGTAAGAAAACAAAAGTAAGACCATAACGAGCCTCATTCCCTATTCCTAATTGTTTTCAATTGGACGATCGCGTCTGAGGCAGAGACTACCAAAACTAATTCTGGTTCAATTAAAAGTATTATTACAATAATTAGTAGAACATAAAGTATTCTTGGAATGATCTCGGCCATTTAGCGTTGCAGGAATTCATTATGCGACTAAGAGGCCATTACCAAAATGCTTGGCTGGCTTCCTAATTAAGACCGAGACTCGCTTTAACTTTTATTAAAATAACGTACGGGGAATAATAAATTTATCAATTAGATTTGCTTTGAACGTCCGAAGTAGATACCTAACTTTAATTATAATTATTGTACCGTGGATTCGGTTTTCTGCCATTAGTATTTGTTTCTTAATAATACTCGGAAACCATTTGTTGTTGCATCTCAGTTTCTTATCAACTAAATAATTGAAAATTAGCTTCAATTACAACCGTCAATTATTTATTTGAAGTTTGTCCTCCATCAGAAGCTATTATTATAACGTAGTTCCAATTTGTAACGCGAAAAAAGGAGGAAGGCAACGCATAAATGACAATGTGAATCTAAATCTAAACTTACAAGATATTAGGATTTCTAATGGACAATCTTTGACTTCGATTCATTGCAGTGGAGATGGATGTGAAGTAAACGGGTACAAATCCAAACAGAAGAATAAAAATGTCCAAACAAGTATTCAGTACCCATCTGTATTTGTCATGGCTGGTTTGAATTTCTTTGGGGAAATATTCACAGGGGTGCTGTTTTATATTATCTAAAGAAGCTTAGATGTCTGTAAAAACTTTCTCAAAATTCATCCTAATATTATACTGCACCGTTTTTAAATAAAACGAGCGGTTCTAATTTATATAAATATATTTATTTATAAGTTTACAGCAAGATTATATCTTATCAACTAACTTAGCTAATACGAGCGCTACTTATATATACAAGTTATTCTGTACTAGAATATTCTGGAATAGTCCACCTCTATTCACTTGCATTAATCGATTCTATTATGGTCGATACATCCTAAAGCTTCTCGAAGGCAGATCATCGTCGGCTCGAGATACAATCGTTATATAGGCTGCGTCGAAATAAGCAAGTTCGCTACAATACTTACTTAATTCTTGTTCTTGAGAGAGTTCTTTAGTTAATTCTTCCATAAGTTCTTGAACGCACTCGAATGAATCTTTTAAATCACTGGAAAATTGTTTTTGCAAGTGAAATCTGCTATAATTCAATTTTTTTTAATTCGTTAACATTATCCGTGACTGTAATTGTATTAATATCCCAGTCTTGCAAGCCACTATTCAAAATATTTAGGTGTTCGAATAAATCCGCAAGGAAAACTAGCATTAGAAGCCAAAGAAATTTGAAAATAGATCTTCATATTCCAAATTATCCATTATTAAGAATGGAGACAGAAAGATTGCCGAAAAGATCCCTAGATAGTTAAATGCAGGGCGCAAGACCAAAAGGATGTCCACGGAAAAGATGGGAGGATGAAGTGGCGGGGGACGCGCAAAATTTGCTAGACGTGAGAACCTGGAGAAGATCGGCGCGGGACCGACAAGGTTAGAGGCATAGTTTGGAGGAGGCCAAGGCCCGATTTGGGCTGTAGCGCCATTGGAGAGAGAGAATTACATCAAAAGTTCTGCTCTTAACTAGAAAACTCTTTTTGAGACTTTACTCCTTGAAAGCTATCTTACTTAAGTGTGGTAAATAATATTTACATATAAGGCACCAATATCTTTACAATTTTTTCTGAAAATGCGAGTTTTCAGTGCTTTACTTTGGTGAATTTTACAACTTGAATGACACTTTTAAAACACAATCCATTTCGGCAAGTAAACTTACTTACTTACTTCTGGCAATTTAACAATGTGCAAAGATTTTTGCAGCCTCTTTTTCGCCTACGATAATTTCCACAATCTCAACAGCTGCAGGTAATATCTTCAGCAATTATAATTGTCTTATTGGTTTTTGCAATGCGGGATGCAACTATGTCTTGCTAGTAATGCTTTTTCATTTGTATTGATAAGGAAAAAATTGCTTGTTGCTTGTAAAGAGCAGAATTTTGCAGACTTTTTTGTCTAGATGTTTGCTATTTAAATACCAAATTACTTTTTTGTCAAAACTTCTTCACAAATAACGCACTGTGGCTTATACAAAATAAATGTAAAGCCATATTTAAGATACTCATTACTAGACTTCGGCAAATATGCAAATGAAAATGTAGAAAATATGCGCATAAATATGCACGTGTTTACCCGAAAATATGCAAATATTTTACAAAATATGCATACAAATAAATAAAAAAATCGTAAAATAGTAACAATTTTATTTAAAAAAAAAAGTGTACATAACTAAATGTTTCCTACTATTCATTAAGATTTACATTTATTTTAAGTAACTACATCATTTTTAAGTATGAATAAACTTATTTAGAATTATGGTAACAATAAATGACCAAGTGGTGTTCAAAATTTTCTAACAAAAACTTGTGGCTTCTGTCTGAGTACATATATTTATATATGGAAAAACTTCGTTCAACATCAACTGATGTAACGGGAGCATTTTTCAAACTAACCAAAACATTTGGTTCTAAATTAATTGTTTCCGGAATATTTCCAGCTAGAACACTGACTACTTCAGAAAGAATATGGTAACCTTTATTTTTTTCCATAGTAGCTTCAAATTTTTTTAAAATATCTTTTCCAATATTACCTCTAACGTTCCGACAACATGACGCAAATTCTTTTATTAATGCTGTACTTTCGAACAATGACAGTTTTGGTGATTCTAACTGAGTAATTGTTTTTTGAACAAAACTAAAATTTGATTTTATAAATGAAAGTTCTTGTTGAAGCAAGTTACTCTGAAAAGTTTGTTTAGAATCCAAAAGAGATTGGGAACTTTCATCTGTTAACGTATCAATTATGTTCTTTATTTTAACAAAATGATCTGCATAAAAATTAGCTGCTTCTAACCATGTTCCCCATCGCGTTAAAATAGGTTGTGGTGGAAGAAGAATGTTAGGTAGCATTTCTTTATAAAGTTGAATTCTTATAGTAGATTTAAGAAATACTTTTTTGACACTGGATATCATGGTATTTACAAGAGGAAACTTTTTTCGTATTTCCTCTGCAACTCTGTTTAATCCATGCGCTACACAAGTAACATGTATTAAATCTGGGAAAAATATTTTTAAATTTTGTCCTGCTTTCACCATATAAGGAGCAGCATCCGATAAAATAAGCAGTTATTTATTAGAAGGAATAGTTGTCGGAAGAAAAAAAGTTGCTAATGTTTCTTGTATAAAACGCGAAATTGTTAAAGCATTTGTTTTCTCAAGTTGCTGGCATGAAATAAGATGAGATTTTGGTAAGGTATCTTCTTTAAGAACACCAATTAATAAATGAGCAATATACTTTCCTGAGGAATCAGTGGTTTCGTCTACAGATATGTAAAAATAATTATCTGCAATTTCTTCCTTAATATTAATTAACACCCACGAGTATAGCCCGTTCACATTATTTCTTCTTAGAGACCGATCACTTGGAACATTAAGTTTGCAATATTTTTTTAGAAACGAACTAAAATTTACATTTGCTAATTTTGAAAGCGGTATGTTTGCAGACACTAATGCGCGACACAAGTCTTCATTAAAAGTTTCTTGCTCATCTAATTTTTTTGAAGTAGATTGGAAACATTTAGCCATTGAAGTTTGATGTTTTCCTCATATTTTTTCTTTTTTTGCAATGTGTGAAGCAGTTCTCACATGTTGGTCTATCTGAAATTTCTTCTCACATGCTATCTATAAATAAAAATAAAAACCTTTATTTTAACCCAACCTTTAAAATATAAAAATATACAAGGTGTTTTTGGTTAATCAAATAACTGGTTTGGAAAAAAATTACTCGCTAAGTGTTTTAAATGCAGTATTAATCCACAAATTAGTTTTTGTTACTAACCATTAGTACATCATATAACTTATTTTAAAATTCAACAAAAAAGTTTTTTTTTTGTTAATTCAATTACAATAAAAATAATTTTGTTTTAGAATAGCTGACTTCATAAAAAAAAGTAAAGGTGAAAATTTTTTCTAAATACACACCATTGTATTGCACCATGGACAATTTTTTCTCACTAAAGGAAGCTATTTTTCATTTAAAAACAACCTACGAGTACTAAATTTCAAGTAAATACGTTTATTGGTTTTAAAGTTATTGTTGTTATTAACTAAAAGAATTTAATTTTTTTTAATTTTAACACCCTGTATCTCGAAAAGTAAATAAGTTTGACCCCTCATTAACTATATCGTTTTGTTCAATTTTTCGAGAAGTATCTACAGTCAAACGTTGTAAGTGTCATTTGGAAACACCCTGTATGTATGAAATATTAGATATTTAATAGAAACTATTAGATACTTACAATTTTGCCACAGACTGAACAGTAGATTTTTCCCATATCCATAGACAGCTCTTTATAAGGTTTAATCCAAGTTGAAGCACTGGTTGTTTTAGGCATTATAAAATCACAATCTTCCTTTTTGTTACGCACAACGAGTGTTTACGCTTTGAATATCAAAACAAAAATGATTTACAAATCTGAGCATCAAATTAGAAATGTTTAGGTACCTAATTCAATAAACTGGGAGATTTTGGAATTTTACCTGCTGTTAAGATACAATAAATTGAGGGCTACTTAAATTGATCTTCTTTGAAATTGTAAATGTTTTGTACCTATAGAGATTACGTACTTAGATCATTTCTTGATTAAAATGACTACAAAATTTTATACAAGAATTGAAATAAATTGGTATGTTTAAAAATTTTCAAAAACAGTATAAAAATCTGAACTTTTATGCACTTTATGCAAACTTTTATACAAATATGCCAAAATATGAAATATTTGCATAAAATATGCACAATATGCAAAATATGCAATATGCATATTTGCCGAAGTCTACTCATTACTTATGCACTTAGTACCTTAAGTCCAGCCACTAATGTAGCGCCTTTTCTTTGTTAAATATGGAAGTAAAAGTAAAAAGAAAGAAATTGTGTAGCTGGCTCATAAATGCCGCAAGTAAAATCGTTTTTCTCTATTAAACAACTGTAGCAAATCTTAGGCAAAATATCAGATCTTCCCCTTGATTTGGCAAAATTATGAAATGACGAATGAACTGGGTATGATAAGACAAGAAGGGTCACCAACTAATTTAGATATTATAGAGTACTTAATTAGGAATGTACAGAATATTCTAAATTCCAGAATATTTAATATAAGAATACCATATACTAACTTTTGGAGAAAGCAAAAAAGCCAGCAAGTTATAAGTTATAAATCAGAGAATACCGATTATTCAAGGATATGTAGAATCCAGAATACTGAATACACTCCCTACTAATAACCAACAAGCTGTATGTAACCAAAAGTAAGAAACGCACTCATGTAATAATGGATTTATAGCATAGTAGTAAGAACATATCATATACATTAGTGTATGGTGTCCAAAAGTGCAGCAAACACGCACATTGCCATTCCCAAATGAAGTACGGTAACATAAACAAAGCTAAGGATGCCCTGCTGTATCTCTCTCCTCTGCACATCGTTGTAAACGGGGAGGCAAGAATGGGAATATGACATTAATATTATAAACGATTCTATAGATTGCTAGACGCTGCACACTGTGTGGTTCAGAACCTGAAACAGTTAACCATATTTTCAGCTAAAAATAATAAAACGGAGGCAGTAATAAATTTTTGAAAGTTATCAAGTGACTCCGCAAACATATGGTACCCAACCATTAGACATCTGCAAGCTGATACGACGTTCCAGAAATCTAGATACTTAAATCTCAAGTAGATCAGAAACAATTTCATTCAGAAACTCTTTAGCTGCCGCTTGAAGTGTTTTGTATTTACTGTATGAATAAAAAAGGCACTATAAAATGCTATGTATTTATTGTATTTAACAGCACATATGCAGATATATATGCGCATTGATTTTAGACTGCATTTGTAAGGGATTGGTACGTACATGCCCTCCGCCTTAAAATACATTTCAATACATTACACAAATTTTGTATAAGCTCGAAGGACCAATTATGTAGCTGATGCTTGTAGAGTTATATATTTACTGTAATAATTAAAAAGCACTAAAAAGTGCTATGTATTTATCGAATTTAACAACGTGACAATTTGAGTTGTCTTAGTCCTGAACGCGAACTCTGATGTTTATGTACACGTCCGAAATTTTAGCTGTCAATAAGTTAGTAATTTATATGGTTTCTTGAAAAATATTAGAAACTTGGTTTTATTCAAGTACATATTCGATTATTCAAGTCATAATGTAAAGAGGAGGAGTAATTAATGTTAAAAGGAAATTGCGGCTGAGTGTAACACCCACTATGTCTGTTTTAACCATTAATAAATAAATTATTTATTGATATATTATAATATATTACAATAAAGGAAGAAATACACAAGTTATTTTCACTGCGGTAATGTGTCTGGCAATAAATTTCACTAAAAGGAAAATATAAAGGTAACTGAAATAAAATACCAACGTTTTATGTAATATTATTGTGTAATATGTTTTCTTTATATACAATCGACAATCAATATAAATATATACTCATTTTATAATAAATCAATAACATATGATTTTCATCTACAAATTGAATATACGCAAACATCTAGGTTTAATACAGGGTGATCGTTTAAATGTTATGTTAAAAGAGTTATTGCAGATATATTTTACATGGTATTTCAATGATAATTTAGAGAGCCTCTTTAATAATCGCAAGGCTACCCGAACACTCTAAAATTATAGATATGATTTACCAACAGAAATTAAAGAAATTCGACGACAAAAATGATTTTCTATTTATTCAGTACAACAATATACAAAATTAACTGTTGATCGATTTATTTGAGGAAATGTTTGTCTACTCATCAGGTTTCTCTTTGCATGATCTATTTACATTAGAGAGCACGCGTCAATATTCTTTCCATGCTTTATTTAGGCTCGATATAAGATCATTAGGATAATGTTTTTGTTTGTCTTTTTTTTTTTCATTGTTACTAATCTTCGCTTAGATCTGTTCTACAGAAAGACATTCAGCATCTTTCAATGTTGCTAGTGATCGTTTCCCGAAATAATCAAAAACGACCACTAAGGTCACTAACCTTAAGACTCTCATGCTAACCAGTAAGAGAGACACAGAAAAAGAATGAAAGATAGAGAAGGAGCAGGTATAGATAGATATCGGCAAGCAAAAAATAGAATAAAAAAAAGAAAATAAAAACAAACTAAAATTTAGCTGCGTTGATGCCATAGTTATAGTAATTGTACTACACTTATATAAAGTACACCAAAAAACTACAAGTTTGCAAGAAAGTACCAAGTTGCTACCGACTGTAATTATGCAATTTCTGATAGCTTGACGTTGGGATCACAATTGTGGAAGAAGAGTTTTGATAACGAAACTGTGGAATTCTGTGGACCAAAGCGCACTAACAGATCTGTTATAATGTTCAGCACTCTTAGTTGAATAGATTTATCATCACTTTCAAAAGCACTAGCCAAAGATTTTGCCATTTTCTTAACAATTCTACGAGATACATTTTTATGTGTTTGAGAAAGTGTGACGATAACAATTTTTACAACAACTCTTATATTTTGTCTCAAAACTGCTCTGGACAAGGACAAAAATTGTTCAAAATATGTTAATTTATGTGATATATGCAGAAAAGTATTGGCAAAAAAATGTGCCAAATAAAGTTTATGATTGCGCAGAATCACACTTATTGTCCGAGTCATCTCACCGTGACACATCGGGTGGGTTGGACTTTTACAGTTCTTTGTATTTTGATGCTATCTGTTTTTGTCTTAAGTATTTGGCTTAACCAACTCTGTATACTTTCTTCTAAATGGTATTTTGATATAAATACATAAATGTTTCAGAGAGTAGACTTTTTGTGCCAAGATTTAGACAGTCAAAAAAATGTGAGCCATCTCTCACGGACTAACCCTAGAACTATAGCTTCTACTTGAGGTTCTTTGACTTTGGTAACTAAATATGCAAGCTTTTAATGGCCAGATTTTGAACTTTACCATTTTGATCTTCGAGAGAGTTTAATAACTTAAATATTACCTTGTTTTTTCAGTATGTGTATGTGTAAAACATTTCCTGTTTGAAGTACTACCATTAAGTCATTTTTGCCATTAATCGAAAATTTTTATCTGAAGAGGTCATGTTTTCCAAATTGCTAATTTTATTTGAAACACTTGCCATGGTGTTAAACAATCATACAGATTAATTATGGGAGTTATTTTTCAAATTATAATAATATACAATAGTTGATAAATGTTTATGCAAATATGACAAATATGACAAAATAAATATGACAAAAAAAACAATTACTAAAACCAGAAACTAAGGACTATTGAGAGAAAATTGTTAAAAATAGAGGTGATAACATGGGTGGGCTATTTGAATAATTTAAAAATCCTAGTCGGTCAGATAGCCAAGCGGGTCAGGCGGCCGACTCTCATTCGCTTCAATGTCGAATGGTTAAGTGGATGTGCGTTTAAGTCCTGGCTCGGTGTACAGAAAAATAAAAAAGGCTAACGCCGCAGTTTAAAATTCTAAAACGAATCTGCGGCTTTGACTAGAATATGCTGGTGTCTGATCGGCCTATGGTAAAGCAGTACGGCAAGAGATAAGGGCTTGCGGCTCGGTGATACTACTCCATAGATCCCTACGGAAGAGAGTGGCGCCTTAATATACAATGGAAGTTAAGCAGTATTTTAATATTAATAAAAATTATGCTTAAAATAATCGGCTTCTTCTTCTTTCTCTTTATAAGCAATTCTGCTTGTTCATTGGCGATTTATACCTCTATGAAAGGTTGTCATTTTCCATCTTTTGCGCGGTCGTCCGATATTTCTTCGGGCGAATGGTGACTTATCTCTTTCTATTTTGACGACACGGGCCTCCCTCATTCTGCTTATGTGGTTATTCCATGCTTTTTTTATATTTTGTGTCCATTCATTTATACACTGTACGTTACATTTTCTTCTAATGTCTTTACTTTTCCTTCGATCTTTCAGCGTATTTCCTATAATTCTTCTCAGTACCTTCATTTCTGCCGTTTCCAGTGGCCTTTGTGTTGTGTGGCAGTGTCGGGTCATGTTTCTGAGGCATATGTCATTATTGGTCTTAAACGGGCTTTATAAATTCTTGACTTCATCTTAGTGTTGTGTCAGGCATCAGTGTTAATGTTAAGGCATTCTGCCAGCCTATTTGCTTTTGTACTTGATCTCTTACTTCTTTGTCCAGGTCACCATAGCTTAAAATAATGTAGTACGTAAATATAGTAACTATCCCTCACCATCTTTTAGAAGTGGGATGCTTGTTTTGTAATTCCTTTATGAATTTTTTTCTATGATGCTTTCTTTCGTTCACTTAAAAAATATAAGCCCTCATTGAAAGCATAGATGTTAGTAGTAGCTCTGTAATAATTCCAACAATGATCCAGGCAAAGTTAGGCCCTTTAGTCTTTCCTTGACTTATAAGTAATATTTTTTTAACAAAAAAATTTTACATTTTGCATTAAATTACGTATTAGCTCTTGCTAAATTGGACTCAGACACACGATGTAGAAGAATTCAAGTACTAGATTAAATTAAATTTAAGTTAGGTTATTTTTTTAAATATGCATAATATGTGTTTTACTAATTGGTATTACTAAACAGTATATTTACTGTTTAGTAATATTTTTTACGTAAATAAAGTAAAGTAAAACTTAAGTTAATTACATACGTATATTGAAATACTACAACAAAACAAAATTATTGATACCTAATCTATGACACAACTCTATTAAAATGATCACCCTGTATAATGCTGTAATTCTAATCACAATATAACCAAAAAAATAAATAATTTCGATACGTACAAAAACAAAGATTCTGGTAAAGACAGTGTCAAATGAAAATCATTTTGTGCATTTTTTAAATTGACTAAAATGCTTTGTTTCTATAAAATATGCGATATCTAGTCAGAGTCAGACGATGGAACAATTTAAAAATGTACATAATTGTCTTAACAATACGTAAAAATTGAATCAAAAGAATTTTTAATAAAATCAACAAGAATTTAATTAAGAATTTAGTGCGTATTCTGTCCGCTGGTTTTATTATTATCTTTCTTTACAGTGTATTTGTACCTACAGTAAATTTGTTAGGAGAATTTACCATATTTAATGTTTTGATTTTGAAGATTACAACATTGAAATGGAACTGGGCGGGGCATGTTGCCAGATTAAAAGATGGAAGGTGGACGAAGAAAATTCTGGAATGGAGACCTAGACACGATGCTTATCGTAATCGAGGAGGTCTTCCAACAAGGTGGTCAGATGGCATCAAGCACATTCAGCACAACTGGATTCAGGGTGCTCAAGATATAATGCATTGGAATTATTTACGGCAGGCATATGTCCAGCAGTAGACTCAAAGCGGCTGATGATGAGGTTCCATGGAACCTCTCTATACTGTGCCAAAGTTACGTCAAAGAATGATGAAATTCTATATTTGTTCAGTGTGGTTACATAGCACTGAGATCTGGAGTCTGAAGGCGAATACAATCACTCGCTAGAGGCGTTTGAGATGTGGTTGCATAGAAGAATACTTCGAATATCCTGGACATCGATGCAGACCGACGAAGCTGTGTTAAATAGAATAACTCGCCAATATAATGGCCAACATTAGGGGGACCTAATATGGCACCGAAAGAAGAAGAGATAGAAGTAGCCTCGAATTACATTAATTACAAATAATTTCCTTTTCCATATTTACGTAAACTAAGACTTTTTAATTGCGTATATTTAAGGTTGTTTGAACAAAAGTACGTCCTGAATTAACGATGTATTCTATCATCTAGCTCTGACCAAACCTGTTAAAATCCTAATATCGACATTATCGACAAATTGCCACTGAACATTTAAAGTAAGTTCACCATCCCGTACACTTACTCTTCTGTACAAGCGAATAAATATACATAACATTGCAGTAATTCTAGTTTCTGAGACATCACAGAACATACCGTACGTTATACTCGAAAACCAAAAATCTTTTATGTTTAAAAATATTATTAGAAATATGTTTAAAGTATTTTCAATATTTTAAAGTATTGCTAGCCGTTTTTGAACATTTAAGAGATCTGGGTTTCGTATTTTTCAAGCTAGTATTATATCGGAGCCATTATATTTACGATAAATGGTTTTAGATTGATTAGGTCTGTAGAGTTTATGTTGTTTTTCGGTTGATGTGACAATTTGCTTTAGTTGCTTTGCTATTGCTTTATTAGATTTCCCTTTTTTCAATTTAGGCTGTGTAGTTGAATACTAACTTTCCCAGATGCATTTAATATTATAATATCACATTTGTATAACAAATTGAATATGTACCAAATGAGTCGCTTGCCATAAAAAAGGTTTATAGTGTACTGGTTATAAATTTATATAAAATAAATTCTGGGTATTGATTTATTGTACTCTTGTCAAATAAATTATGCGTGGAAACCAAAAAAGCATTGTCCCATACATAAACCGTGTATCGTAAATATTGCTCTTAATTGAAGATATTTATACACTCCGTGATGTCATACTTAAAAAGTTCCTATTCACATCCGTGCCACTCCACGGGCGAGTATCACGTTAGCCTTGGAGGCGAAAACGGCCGATGCAAAATATGACCGTTATTGTTAGGACTCGGTGGAGCGATTCTGACAATTCCACCATGCGAATACGCTCCATGAAGATTGGTATGCGGTGAAGGGGCTCCCAGTCTACCGGGAGATGTCACTTGGATTCTCAAGGGTGTACCGATTTGCGCTGGGTTTAGCTGATGGCCTATTCGCAATGGTAAAGGGGTTTCTATTTTACCCTCGTTGTGCTGCATCCTCAAGGTATCCGCAATTCGTAGATTCATGGGCGGCGAGTGCTGAATAGTAGTCTGTGGGGGAGAGTCCAGCTTCCTAGCATCCTTGTCCGTACTGTCGACATCGATGGGACTCTCGTTGGAACTTAACCTCAAATTGACTGCTGTAAAACTGGAATTATTGTCTACATTAATAGGAGACGCTGAATTTCTATCTTTAGACCTCTCGATTCTGAAATTTGGAGAAAACGTGGGAGGAGTATGCGCTCCTCCAAAGCGAAATTGGGCGGGCATAGGACCTGGGGAATGAGCTCCAAATCTAAAGGAGGTTATCGGGTTCGGTGAGGTTCTTCCAAATTGTATCGGACCTGGAGAGCTGATGGGAGGTGAGTGGGCCCCTAAAGATATGTCTGAGTCACTATCTGAAGGAGTTGGACTTAATGGAGGTTGTCTTCCACCACTGCCGTGTTGGGCCAATTGGGCTGCTAGTTGTTGCTGCTGCATTCTGAAACAAAAAAAAAATTTTTAACATTATAAATTTAAGAGATTATATAAAATAAATCTCACAATAATTTGTAAAACAATACAGTGATTTAAGAAGTTATACTCCTTTTGTCATAATCTAGTAAAGAAGAAATTCATTGTCTCAAATGTTGTAGTAATTTTAGTAAACCAATAGTACAGCTACATATATAATTTATTCACTAATAAAATATTATCATTCAAAAGAGCCTTTTTAAGAAACAAAAGAAATTTGGGATTACCTAAATATTTTTAATCAATATACTAAATTCTTAATCTTTTCAGTTAAGCTGTTAAGCTTTTAATCATTTAAATTTCTGTCTGTTTAGACCTTTAAACGTATCTATTATTACTTTTTGTACTAATAGCGACTTGGAGCAATATTAAGTTAATTCATTCGATCAAATACCAGTGGATTCATTTTTCGTCAATGGTTAGGTTATTATGAAACGATGTAAATACTACTTTGGATTACGCTTAAATGGCGTCAAATACTGCTCTGAAGTGGTCTCACGGATAAGCATGTTGTCCAGAGTGAGCAAATGTGGCAATCAGCTTTCTCATACCCAAAATTTCACGAAGGATATAACAAACTCGGTCTTGTGATATGCCTGCGGTCTCAGCTATCTTGCGTACCTTCAGTCGGCGGTTTGCCAATATGAGATCGTGAATTTTTGTCACGTTATCCTATTATCCAAATAGCGTAAACCTTCAATTTTACTTCTGTAAATGTAAAATTCTTATTTAATAGTGTAGTATTAAAATTTATATGACTCTCGTCTAGACGAACACTCCACTCGGATTATTCGTAGTGCAGTTTCTTCCTTTTTAACTATGACCTGAATTGAAGACGCAATTATTTATAGATTAATTCTAATAAAATCTGATGTAAAAATCAAAAGGGCATTCAAAAACTCATTTGTGCACTAAAAGAACTAGAGATTATAGGTTTTTATGGGTTTTTATGGGTTTTTATTAAAAACTCTTTTCGCAAAAATAAGAATTATATTCTGATTATAATTTTAAAACAAGTAAACGTTAACTGTATCTGTCAAAATATTTGTTAAAATAAATAGTATCTACTTGTGTCACAAAAACTAGTAATACTGTTATAGTTGCAAATTTTTTTTAAATATAAATTTTTTAACTAAAAAATTTGTGGATATGTGGGCGAATGCCTAAAAAACTGTTTATTAGTACTATATACAAAAGTATATAAACAGAGATATCCGCAAAGGCATCCTTTCAAAAAAAGTAGGAAAAATTTTGAAACCGCTTTGTTGATAGTGAGATCATATACTATTAGACCTTACTTCTTCTTCTTCGACCAAACGGTTACTGGCAATGATTATCATAGGTTATTAACAGACGGGTTGTTTGGCTTCTTAGAGGATGTTCTCTTGGAAATTAGACAAAACATGGGGTTTTCACATGACGGACCAACAGTGCATCGTACAATAAATAATGGCGTGCGCTAAATAATGACTACATCGACAGTTGAATTCGATACGGTGGTACTGTGGAATGGCCTACAAGATTTCGAACACTAACTTCACTCGAAAAACTGTGTATTTTTAAATGGCTGTATTTTCTAATCTACTCCATGGATTGTAATTTACCAATGCTCGTTTGAAAAGTATTTAAAAATCCTTTAATTTACAAAATCCTACAATTTATTGCTCATTTGGTTAAAATTGAAAATTAATTAAAAATCATAAAATGTTGTAAGATTTCTTTTCGTTCTGCTTGACCAATAAAATAGATCTTATCTTCTGCGGTTTTGTCAATTATTACATCAAAGAGCTGACATTATAACAAAAAAATGAGATATTGTGAGTTAAAATCGGTCCAATGAGCTCAGAGGCAAAAAGGGCTATTTTTGAACCTTTCCGCGGGGGATATCTCAAGCCCACTGGCACCTAGAGGGCTAAAAAGCTATAGGCTTCTTTTTTAAGGTATTTCTTCTTCTTCAAGTGCCATCTCCGCGGCGGAGGTCGGCAATCATCATAGCTATTCGGACTTTTAACTTTTTTTAAGGTACAATAATATACTAAAATTTGATAAAAGTTCCGCCAACCATCAACTCCCCTACAAAAGTGGCCGAAAAGTAAAAATATTGCTCATATATATATATATATATATATATATATATATATATATATATATATATATATATTGAGATGATATTAAATATAGGAGAGGCGAAGGTGGTCTGGAATGAACTTAAATGGTGGTGAACGAAATAATTTATAAGTTATATACTAGAGAATATTATAAAAAGTATTTATATGAGGGCATTCTTAAGAAATTAACATAATAATAAGTTTAAACAGTGTTTTAATTTGCAATGTATTTGGTTATTTTAATAATTATGATATTGTAAATATATTTGAGTGCACCATCTTTGTAGGCAACCAAATATACACTGGAGTGGGTTTGGTTGTAGGAACTTTTATAAAGAATTATGGATTAAAAAATGGTGTTATTTATAAATTTAAGATGTAATTTATATATAAGTTTATATTCTGATCTGAAAAGCCTAAATTTCCATAAAATTCTCCATAGAATTTTAGTTAGAATAGTAGTTTTCTAGGTATAATAGTAAAGAATTATCTAGAACTCTAGAATAAGATGTCAATATAAAGAATTTAACCTTTGATCGCAGTAGAATCTTCGCGAACATTGTAATGTCTATGAAATAGAAGGATTCGAATATATTTTCTTTCAAGAATATTCGTGAACATTAAAGTCATATAAATACGATGAGATTTGGATTCAAGAAGTCAGTTCAATATAGTAAGTTCAGTATAGGAGTCAGTATGTTTAATATAGTCAGTAAGTATAGTTCAGTCGTTCAGTCAAGATACTCAGTTATCAGTGATCCAGCATATTAGATGAAGATTAAGAAATAGAATTAAGAGAGTATTAATTGAAGATTAAAATTATATAATGTATATGGTGAGTGGAGATTGGAAGAGAGTATTAGATTATTAGAAAGAAGAATAAACAAAAAGCAAATAAAAAAGGAAGAAAGAACAATATTTACCGATTTATAAATGCTGGTAAGAAGAAAAATATTTTAAAATGGTAGAAGCTGATAATTAAAACATTGTGGTGTATTTGGCAATGCAAGTTCACAAAATAATGATAACCGAGGCTGACAACGAAGACATTGAGTGGTGATTAAAATCTTATTTTTGAAAACAGTTTCATTTAGGCATTCAGTGACAGAAAGGTACCAAATTTTGTTAATATAATTTAATTAGTGTCATAAGAATTTCAATTTAAAGATAGATTATTTAAAATTTACATTGTCTATATTAGATATATATGTGTGTTTCATAATAATTATAATAAAGATAATTTCAAAAAGTGCTTACAAACTAATTCTTTGAGAACCGCGATAAAAACCCTATATATATTATCTAGAGTGGTATTAAAAACACTCATTGCTCATAAAACTATACACAAACAAAACATCATAACAATATATATATATATATATATATATATATATATATATATATAATATATATATATATATATATATATATATATAATATATATATATATATATATATATATATATATTATTGTGATATTTAAAGTCTTAGTGCGCCAAGCAATAATTAGCTAATTAATTTTTCGATTAATTAATTAAAATTATTTAAATGATATGATTATGACTCTATCACAATTTTTAATTCTTTTATCTCAGGGTTAAATTCGTGCTTCAATATCTATGCTATTACATGTGAAAGGTAAGGTCCAGAGAATACCGGAATAATAAAAAACACATATGATCTAACACTATATATTGAAATAAAAATAATGAAATAATTCACACTCAAAAGTTTTCAATAAACAAATCTCATATAAGGATTCTCAAAATTTTGTTCTCCGTACGTGAACAATCAAAATTAATGGTACAAACAATATTCATTGAAAACTCAAAATCCCAAACTATTCTAACTCTCCTAATCAAAATATTTATATCCTTTCTAAATTACGTGTAAAAATTGTGTTATCAATAAAAGAAAAAAAAACTGCAGAAAAAAAAAATATCTCTCTCTGATGATGAGTGGTCCAAATCCTTGTTCCTTGTAGACTGTATTATCTCCTCTCAACCGCTCCCTATGTAATCAGCAATCTTACAACAGATTGTTGCAAGTATATCGTCCTTAATGATCTCCTACAAAAGCAACAATCATTCAAATTATGATAGCCTTTCTCCTCTCGATAAACTGAATCTCTCGTTGGCCCGAGTGAAAAATTGACTCTTGGAATATCTTCTCTTTACGATAAACTGAATCTCTCGTTGGCCTGAACAGTGACTCTTGGAATATAAGTAGGAAAATATGACTTACAATATTTTGCTGCTTCAGCTTCTGTCAGATACACTAACTCCACAAAAACTCACTAACATTCAACACTACTGCTTGCTACTTCTTGGGAACCACCAGAGAACAATCACTGTTCGTCTTACAGACTTGGAAACCAACTGATTATCTTTTCTCTCTCCTCAATCTCGCTAAACTTTTTCCTACATACTTATCCCACCTTTTTCAATCTCCGCCAATCAAAACTCGTCACAATTCCCCCATTTTTTCATTTCGATAACAAACAAATTTTTACCTATAATTATAAAATTTCCTAAAACTTATTTACAAATAATATTTTCTATAATTCTTAAAACTAACAAAAACCTCTTTCTAAAATCTCTTCTATTTGTCTCTAATCACTGCATTAATGTGGTTCAATTGTCTTTGGATTTCACTTAAAATTATGCGGGTCACTCAAGTATAACAAAGAAATAATTTATGCAAAGCTTACATTTTGTTTAGTACAGGTAATCCAAGAATTTAATAACTTTCCTTCTTCGAAATGTTTGTTGGATATTATCCTACTTATCTGAATTATTTTAATGTTTTTGAACTTTGAAAAATTTTTAAACAAACCAATATTTTTCTCGATTTTACATATCATAACAATATATATATATATATATATATTTGCAAATGAGCGCAAATTATTAGAACAAAGTATAACTAAGACATCGTCGAATAATAATAAGAACATAAAATAACATTGAAATAAGGGAGGCTGCACCGTAATTGGAAACGGTTGATAAAGCTGCACATGATGATGATGATGATGATATATATATATATATATATATATATATATATATATATATATATATATATATATATATATATATATATATATAGACGGGAATCTTTTCTGTCTAAGGAAGAGTCACTTTTAATTAAGTGTTGTATTACAAAAATTTCAAATCCTATTAACGCTATTATTCAAATACGGATCACATAATACTCCGAAATAGCTTATCACTACGATCATAAAAGACTTTTGACTATGCATATCAGGAAAAAAAGTAGTTCTTTTATTCAAAACGTACAAATTCGGATTATACTTCCTAGGCCCTTTTTGGTGTTACTTAAGCTGTATCTGTTAATGTGAGTGTTAACAAACACAACATCTCGAATCGTCATCACTCTGACGTGACAACTTCTAGGATAAAGGAGCTTGAAATGTTTTTGACAGGGGCGGATTTAGAAAAGAACCTGAAAAATCAACATAAGACTTTATTTGAGTTTACAGACCTTGATTTAATACTTGCAATACGAATTTCCAAACATTGAGAGATGGTAGTGCTAGCGATTATATTATTGAAGCTACATCTATTAAATTGGGAGTCATTTATTGAGTCTGTTTTGTCAAATCACTATGGATCACTACAGCAAACAACAACACGTACCAAAGATTGTTTTATCAAAATGGGTGTTCTTTTCGGGCAACGTTTCGCGTGCTCCGCCATTTTTACGATCACCATAAATCCCAATCAGTACGCCAATATAATACAGGCCAATATAATATAGGACAAGTAAACAATCAACCAACACTCGTACGTAGACAAAACGACAGATTTACCGAAAATATCACCGCTATTCGTAAAAGTATGCAGGACGAGACAGTCGATTTCACGTCGCTCACAACAACTCTGTCTTTCACAGACCACAACTTCATCTATATGTATAATATGGAATACATCATATGGGATACGTATAACCGTCTTTCTCTCTGACTGTACATAAACGTCAACAATTCGAATTTTACATATACACAAACTAAATGTACATAATATAATTTTTATTTTTATATTTTTTTTGTTTTCAATTCCATTTTATTTATTCTATGCCTATACTTTATCGCATATAGTTATATAGAATATAGTGTGTGATTTTTGAAAAAATGGATCAGACAGCAAAATACATAAACAGCAAAACACATAAATTTGCAAAATACTCAAGATCGAGCCCCATTTACAATAAATATTCAAATGAAATTAGGGACAGCATCAAAAATGATCCAAATGCTTTTCTTTTTTTGTTGATTCTTCATTAATAACGAGTCAACAGGTTAAGAATTTTTGACAATTTTGCAAAGTTGGTATCTTTGATAATTTCAGCCTTTTCTTGATTAAGTTAAGTAAAAACTTGTATATTGGAATTCAAATTTCAACTAAGAAATTTTTTTGATTGAGCAAAACTTACGTAATATGTTACCTAGAGGACGTTGGTGGAACCAGACATTAAACATTTTAATTGTTCTTCAATTAATCCAACATTTTGCAAATATTAGGTTAATTCTGCATCGTTTGTGTAATATTTGTTATATCAATAACACAAAACACTGCTATTTTGTCAGAATAAAAGCAAAACATAAACGTTTTAAATTGTTGTTTCACATTGTAAAAAAATTATACATTAAATCATTTAAAATGTTTGAAACTTACGACAAAAATTGGCAACTCCGCACAAATGCTGTCATAAGTCAATGGAAATGTCATGATAAACACAGCAAAATATTAATTAGCAAAATTGATTAATTTGGTGAATATCAACCACTATTTCATTATAATCCAGTATTCTAATAAAAATTATGTAATATTCCGCACTAAAATGATATAAATAAAAAGTTAGTAGTAATATATAGTCCTGATTTGTAATTAAATGAAATGTTATGTTGTGTAACGAATCCTATTTGTCGAGTAAATTGGCCTTTCCAACTATTCCAACTACCGGAAAACGCCGGTATCACAGCCATATTCAACAAATATGTCAAATATAGGAGTGTAATTACTCTATAATATTTTACCATTTTTAAAATTATATTAAAAATAAAAATTTAATAATCTTTCTTAAAAAATAAATATCTTAAAATATATGTTTTTATAAAATCCACCCCTGGTGATCGTTAAGCCCTGCCACAAGTTTAAAACTCCGCGCCTAAGGGCATCAGAATCTGAGAATTTACGTCCGTCGAAGGACCTAAGTAGTCAGCTTATTATCAGGGTGTTTAGGAGATATCCCGCTGGGAAGGGTGGTCTATTTGTGCTCCCTATCCAGCCAACAAATTACGCCTAAATACCATTGTAAAGGTTAAGACATCAACCTCTAACTGAATATAATCCCCTGATGGAAATGTAAATGTCAGATTTTTTTTCGTTACGGATTGTTGTAGAAAGGGAGTCTTTTTGCCTTGAAAGGAGTGCAATTTGTTAAGAAGTGGTTTATGAAACCATTAAAGACAGTAACAATCACGTCGTTTGTTGTCATTCTCGTAACAAGCTTTAAATAAAGATGAGGTGTTTCCTGTTTATTTAGTACAGTGGCAAAAACTCGTTGGAACTATGAATGAAAAAACAGTTATTTCGATAAAGATTTACTATTTCCGTAATAACAAAAGGATTTACCTGTATTTCTGATATCAAATTCTTCTGTATAAACAAATATGATAAACTCTTTACCTATTTCATGGTTGGTCATGGCTGATAAGTCTAAATAGCTTTTTAAAATACATATTTTTAATGTGTGTGTGTGTATGAGAGAGAGAGAGAACGAAAGATGGCTTGTAAGCAGGCCTTATACCCCAGATTTTATTTGCTATTTTCTACCATGGAGGTTAGTCAACGGTGTACTAAGCAGATAAAAAGTAAATTTGTGTTTCTCCTACTGAAACCTCAAATTCGCGATTGATAGCGAAAAATAATTTACGGTTTTTTTACATTATGTGGTTTTAAAATAGCTTTGTAAATTTGCGACGTTGCTAAAGTTAAAAACAATTCTGCTAACAGTGATGATTATGCGTCAGACGGCAAGAAGAGAAAAGATAGAGTGTCACATTCACCTTTCCTGCAGAGCAAAAAAAACTACTAGAACACCAATCAAAGGAAAGCTAAGGGAAAAAGATTCAGAGGATGAGTCCGACGTTATGAGTATGTTCAAGAAGATGATGGGAGAACTGAAAAAAATCACTAAAGAAAACAAGCGATAAGGACCCAAAAAACGGCATATAGCAGTGAAAAACGGCTATAGCAGTGGAAAATAAAAAAGAAGACCCATTATGCCGACGGACACTAGCGATTAACAGGAAAATGAGTTTGAAATAAATAGCCAAAAAAAAAAGAATACGTACGTGAATATTTCGAAATGGTATGTAAGAGTAGTATACGAGGAGAGACAGAGAAACAATATTGAACAGATTAGTCCAAACAAGTTTTATGCAAGTGGAGGCGATAATAGGAATTTTGGAGTGGGTTTTCTGGTACATGAAGACGTGAGGCAGGTAAAACAATTTGTAACAAAATCTGACAGATTGTGTGCAATTAGAATTAAAGGAAAAGAGAACATGATATCGCTGATAAAAAATATAGACGTTCAAAAAGAAGGAAAAGGAGAAGTGAAAGATGTATTTTATGAAGAACTAGAGTCATTGTCTGATGAAATGCCCAGACAAGATATTAAAATTATTATAGGCGACGTCAATGCAAAAGTTGGAAGAGAAGATATATACCTAACCATAAAAGGGGGCGAAAATAAATATATGAATACAAATGATAATGGCCAAAGATTGATTACATTGTGTATTACATCTGTTACAAAACTGTTTCATTGAAATGACAATGTTTTTTTCTTTTAAAAAGTCGATCGGTAAGTAAATTATTTTCATCTTATGGAAACTTACTAAAAATACTCTATACTCTATACTAATTATTGGAAAACATACTTGTTGTAGATTGTAATAAAATTCGTCTATAGAGCTCTTGTTAATTTTTTATTCCGTAAAAATATGATTCAAATCTGTTGTGGTATTTTTAACCGATTCACTTATATACTCTATTTTTCATATTCTTTAAATAACCTTTTATCCATAAATTCCTGTTATCCCTGTCCTTAGCTATAACCACAGTATCATAAGTGAAATATAGGGTGTACAAAGTTTTCTTCTTATTCAATAGTAGCTTATAAAAATTATATCTATTTTTAATGTGTCTTGTATAAATCAAAGTTAAATTTGAAATATTTCTGTTTCTTCACATACAGGGTTATCAATTGCTTTGCCCCAGTTTTTCATAGTGTGACTAAGCAGATTTATAACTCTATAATTTGTTTATTTAAACATCTCCATTGTTTTTGTAAAGAGGTTATAAGATGGTGCTTCTCTTCTCCTTTAGCTTTATTCCACTTACATATTACGATTAAAACAAGTTATTCCTGTATTCCTTACCGTTGACCATAATTCTCCAGGGATTTTCGTTATCTAATCTAATAAAATAAAATGAGCGGTAAGTAAGTGGATTTTAGCACCCGAAATTTATATATTTTAAGCGGTTTATAGGAATTTAGTATAAAGTATTCAGATTTATTTGACCTGCTTGCCAAATAAAAGCTTATAGTTGATTTTAGATACCAAAATAAGTATACTTATAATCCTAGATCGTGATAACCACACCTGTCAGCTAAAAATACCACCAGTTGTAACTTTTTTTACATCATACAATTTCCATTAAATAATATCTGGTAAATTTAGGTCTGTTCGCTTACTACTACACCGCGTCATGTCAAACTGTGACAGCATTTTAAGTACTTTGTTCTTTTGAAATTCAATACTAGTATTTCCTTTGGCAAATACTGTAGCTATTAGATTTCATATTTATTCAGTAGCTGCCGTTTGCTTGCCAGCAACTATTGGGACGGCAACATTACTTTTAAACAGTCTAAAAATATATCGTATCTGTTATTTAGATGTTTCAGTTTCAGATAAAAATGAATATATTGACATTTTTGTAGGTATATCTCGTTTAACAGCTAGTACGAGTACGATAAAAAGTATTGTTTGAATCAAAAATATGTGTTAAGGAAAAGCTAAATTTTATTAATTTCATTTTGTTCTTCAGTTGTTTGTATCATTAGAAAGAAAAAAACCATCTAGATAATTTGTAACGCTATAATCTTTTCTTTTAATTTTTAAACGATCACCGTTCTTAATTTATAGGCGAAGATAAATTTTGGCCAGAAGCCTAGATAATTTGTTAACACTATAACCGTTTAGTTTTAATTTTTTTAACGATACTTAGGTTCACTGGTTGACTGCAAAAATAAGATATCCAAAGAAATAAGAAAAAGAATATGTGTGGCTAAACGCTGTTATTTTGGCCTAGGTACTTAACTAAGAGCGAAAAATACAGTAAGAGCAATAAAGTGCAAACTTTATAAAACAATAATACTCCCAGTGCTCACTTACGGATCAGAAACGTGGGCAACGATGACCCGAGATGAAAAGTTACTAAGAATTTTTGAAAGGAAAGTATTGAGGACCATTATGAAGTTAACAAACAGGGTCGGTGGAGAAGACGATATAATTAAGAACCTTATAGACTTTTTGATGATGCAGATATCGTGAAAACCATTAAAATAAATCGCCGAAGATGGATGGGCCACGTCATGCGGCTAAATGAAAGTGATCCTTCTAAAATAGCCATTCTAAATAGGCCGGTCGGAAGAAGAAACAGGGGGAAACAAACTCAGAGATCTGGATGATGTGAAGGACGATTTAAGCTAGATTGGAGTAAGGGGATGAAGAAGACAGACACTCGACAGCGTGTATGCACATTTATTATGTCTGATTGGTGACTAGAGTCTACAAGAACATAGTCCATTATGTTAATTGGGGTGCCATTTGAGAAATTAAGGCAGATATGAGCTACACCAATGCATTTTGCAAGGTAAAATTGAAGGACGAAGGGCCCCAGGATGAAGAAAAATATCCTGGCTTGGTAACCTGAAAGCATGGTATAGAAAGACCTCAACACAGCTATTCCGTATACCAACCAACAAAGTGATCGTAGCCAGAATGATTGCTAACGTTCGAAACGGACAGGCACCCTAAGAAGAAGATTTGGAGAACTCCATGTCCCTTTGTTTATATTTTTGCGTTAAAAAGATGATCATGTTAAAAGAAGTAGCTAAATTTACCAACCTGTCATTGTCGTTGGATGCTTTACGGAAGCCGTGTTTACAAATAGTAGATTGGTATTGTTGTTCTTTTCCAATTTTTGCACTAATGTCTCCATTAATAATCTTAATGTCACTTTTTGTGACATTAAGATGTGTATTATGCTGACTATAGTTCGTCATAGAATTCTTCTTTGATTTCATCTTTTTCTTTAGTTGGACCATGTACGTTTAAGAGTTTACAGTAGAAGAATTTTAGAGCAGGATAGTATAATCAATTCAAAAAAGACTTCTTTTTAGTCGAAATAAATATGGTATAGAGTAATTATGTTAAATTGCCCATGTTTCAATTAATTAAAAACTAAAAACAATATTTTCAAATCATTCCTATCTGTTAAACTCATAAAATCGTACTTTAAAACATTAAAATTTGACCCAAATAATATTTTCTTTTATAATTTGTGTCATAAATGGCCGTTTTAAAATTCTATTTTAAAACACAAAGTGTCCTCTTGTACGGGCAAGAAATGATTGTTTTATTTTAATAGAGTTCCTATCAGCGGGTCACAAAAAGACCGACGGGACCGAAAAGAGAAACAATAAAGATTTCATCACAGAATCAACTCATGTGTTCAGTAATATCATTGACGAAACGAGCTCTAGCATTGTCTCCGGTGCGGAATAATCGCAATATACCTTGGGTAGTGTGCGGTCTTTGATGATACAAGAGAGAGAAGAGAAAAGGCAGAGGCAGAGCACAAGTCGATGACGTTACAGTCTATTCTGTAAACAAACTCGATTAGTATTACGCTGGTCTCGTTTCTGAGCCGCGGGCTCTGGCCCTCATTTCAATATCTAATCAACTTAATTCGGGTGTATGGGTTTTGATAGAGATGCGACTGCACAAAGATGCGGTAGAAAATTAGAATTAGATCGAATTAAAAGCAGAACGATCGATCCGTGGGTCTTTGCTTGATGAACTTTTCTTTTAATATGTTTTCTATTCCTTAAAGTAATTACTTTGAATTAAATCCTGACACAAATTAAACATATAGAAATGCAAAATTATAAGAATATAGAGAAAAACTATGTTTGTAATACATATAAATAAAAATTTTAAATTTGCATTTAAAGAGGATTATTTAAACATTACATTTTTTTTTAATTCAAGCTCATTTCCTTTTACATATATTTTTAAAATTCTATTTTTTCTAATATCGTGTAACATCTTTTTATAAAAACAAAAGAAATATATGACAACTCCCAAACTACGGGGCCGTAAAACTACTTAGTCATACCAACTTAGTCCGATATCAATGCTGTGCTAACTGTATAAACAATATGGACGCTTTATTTTTAATCACATCTAGGAACAATTAGATGAAAAACTCATTCCACAACAAGCAGGCTTCAGGCCAGACAAATCCTGCACAGGCCAAGTACTGACCCTAAAAGAGATCATAGAGGAGGGAGAGAGAGAGAGATAGTGTCAGCAGCCTTGGTAGACCTCACGGTGGCATAAGATACAATAAAACATAGAACCTTGATAACTAAGATTGCCTAGCCTAGTGCTTGACTACGACCTAGCAGAGATCAGCAAGTCATTGCTATATAATAAATCCTTCTACGATATGCTAAATAAAATAAAAAGCAAATGGCGTACTCAAAAATAGCCTAACCAGGGAAGCGTTCTACCCCCATCCTTATTTAACATTTACACGAACGACCAGCCACGAATGCACCTCCAAGATGAGAACTTTGTTAATGCTGACGATCTTGATATCTCTGTGGAAGGGTAAACTTTTGCACAGATAGAGTCGACAATGAAAGAGGCTTTAAACATGATGTTAACCTACTATAAACAAAATTCACTAAAACCAAACCCTGCTAAAACTTAATTGTGTGTATTCCATCTCAACACCTATCTAGCGTATGTAAAACTGAACGTATCCTGGTAGAACATACTGATAACCCAAATATCTTGGAGTCGTATTACACCGCTCCCTAAAATATAAATATTACTGTCAAAGTATAAGAGTATAAAACAAAAGGTTGCTATAAAAAAAAATCTTCTCCGAAAAGAAAGGCTTTTCTTTTAGGAAATAAATGAGGTGAAAATCCACAGGTGTTAAAATCAACAGCCGGGCCTTGTGTTTCTTAGCAGAGAAACAATTTTCAGCAGTTTCGCAGTAGTTATAGGCACGCCCCATTACTGCATTAAATAAAACATGTAGAATAACTACTGGTTGTATGAAATCGACCCCTCTACCCCTACTGATACAGCTGCTTTCGTATCACCAGAAGATTGTAGATACACCTCTGAATCTGTAGAGAAGTTCCGGCGAAGTTTCGATAAAAGACCCCAATATACGAGTTATAAGAACCACCAGAAACCAGCTGGCTCAAATAAAAAAAGGTTTATGAGAAGCGTCGAACCCCCCAAATTGTTCCCACTACCTATACCTAGAGTCACCACGTGGGATGGACCTGGACGGGAGAATCAGGCAAACCAAATGGGTCTAAAGACTAATATCGACGCACTCTGTGAATGTGGGAAAATACAGAATGTGGAACACCTGAAATTATCCAGACTTTATCCATCACAGTGCATCCTTAATGATCTATGGCTAGCAAATATAAAGACAGTAGACCTAGCCCGTTACAGATTTGAAAAACTAAGTAAGTAAGCCACACCATGAAGATATGGGAGAAAGTAACTGATAAACGAATAATATCTGTGTGGGAGGAACTGATAAATTTTATTTCCCGTTTATGTATGCTGACGAGGTAGTGTTAATAGGAAATACTAAAAGAGATTTAGAACAAAAACAGGACTGAAAAGGAAAAGACAGTTAAGATTTGATTTCACGTACAGGGCGCCTGCGCATCCGCTTATACGTATTTCGGCCTAATAGGCCTCATCAGAACGGCTTTCGCAGTCGCTTTGAACGTGAAAATAAATCTTTTCTGTCTTAGGAAGCAACTCTAACATGGCTTCGTATAGAGGCAAATAGCGACATCTGATAATAAAATCCTTAAACTAATTTTCGAAACCAAATTCAGAATTTCGCTTTAATCTGTGCCTTCTAAGAATTGCAAGGCAAAACAGACGTTGATAAAGATGTTATTAAAGACATGGGGAATCTAAAAATTGCATTCCACAACATATCTTCTCAACTAAGCAAAAATCCTTAGCGAATTTGGTTTCTAGTACTCGTACAGAGTATATCGGAATAAAAAGGAAAAACAGTTAAGATTTGATTTCACGTACAGGGCGCCTGTGCATCCGTTTATACGTATATCGTAATAGATAAAGTGGAAGGAAGCGAGTGGTATGTCGTATAACAGAATGATAACAGTGCAGTTGTGCAGTTAAAAATGACGAGGAACAAAGAATGCATGTGGCGAAAATACTTGGATCGATACGTGGACTAATAAAAACGTTAAAAGAAAAGAAAAAACAAAGAGGATCGTAGAGAAGACACTTAGGACAAGTCTAAGTGTCTAAGGAAAGTCTAAGGAAAGGAAGACTGAATGGAATAACATAGTAAAAGTAGCGAGAGATACATCAACCTAATGAAAGGCGATTTATCTGAAGACCAAGAAAACAATAATCAGGCAATTTTTGAACCCAAGAAATAACCAGAAGAACGATCAGACATAATATATGCCTTTAGAGAATAGTAGGAAGAAAAAGAGATAACATAAGAAAAACATAAATTAACAAATACTTGACGATGTAATGATGAAATATACTTGAGCTTGAAAGAATTGTAAAGATCCTGGCATCAACCAAAACACGAACTTATATGATTAGTTCATGATGATTTTAACCATTTCATTATAGTGTATTTTTATGTATGAGAGAGTAATAAAACAATAAATTATGTATGCAAATCCCTAAACTGTTGATACGGGTGACTCAATGAAAAACAGATATTTGTCAACAAGTTTACAGAAGTATATAGGAAAACAATTTTAAATTGACTATGACCACCAGGTATAAAGGTTGGAGCAGAATAGAATACAATAGTTGTGAGGATTACTAAACCCTAAATAAGGTTGCCAGTGTCGGAGTGATGGAGGTTAACAGGTACTAATGAATTTGCAAGAAATGTAAGATGTTTATTTTATTGGTTATATATAACCAATGAAAGTTTAATAAGTACCTACCTATTTGCAAAATAAAGTTTAATTCTTTAGATAAAATAAAACGTTTTATTTTATCTGAAATGAGTGCATTCCACGAAGTAAGGGTTTCAACAATCAAACATTTAATTCTTTAATTCCAGGAATCTACGACAGTAATTGACTAGATAATTACCTTCTAAACTTATTCCACAGAAAATGTGATAGTGGGTTTTTCCATTTTGTAGGAAGGTCCAAGTGGCGTATTCAAAATTCTTAACAGTTCACTAAAAGTAGGTACTTCAGTTGCAAGGTGCAGTTTATTGTGTATACTAGTGTTATGGAAAATTTGGAAGTGCCGTGTAAACGCCGAAAAATTGGTCCTTTAACAGTTAATGAAAAAACATTAATATTTAATTGTTTTAAATCATTTACAGACAAGCGTTTATGTGAAAGTGTTGATGAGACCGTTGAGTTAGTTAGCAGTACACTTGGTGTTGGGAAATCTACGATTTACAGAGTTATTAAAGAAGAGAAATGTGGTAGTTTTCAAATGCCACGTAATGCTCCAGGGAAACCAAAATTTCAAATAGAATATCATTTTAAAGAAGGACTTCGACGGAAAGTGCATGAATTCTTCTTTAGACAAGAATTTCCAACATTGGATAAAGTTCTTGTCTCAGTTCGAGATGATAAGGATTACCCAGAAATGAGTCGAAGTACGTTATGGAAACTTTTAAAAGAAATAGGCTTCCGCTGGAAAAAGAATCCCAGAAAGTCTATTTTATTAGAAAGAAGCGATATTGTCATATGGAGAAGACATTTTCTAAGAACCATAAAGGAAATGAGAAACCAAAAAAGAAAAATATTTTATCTTGATGAAACATGGATCAACGAGGGTCATACACCAAATAAATTTTGGCAGGATGAAACTGTTACAAGTCAAAGGCACGCTTTTGTAAATAACTTATCTACTGGTTTAAACCCACCATCAGGAAAGGGACGCAGGCTGATAATAGTACACATTGGCAGTTCAGACGGTTTTGTTGAAGGTGGTTTATTAACTTTTGAATTAACTCGTACCGGTGACTACCATGAAGACATGAACGCTGATGTCTTTCAAGAATGGTTCGAACAAATGATAGATCTTCTTCCTAAGAACTGTGTAATAGTAATGGATAATGCAAGTTATCACTCCAGACTTATAGAAGGACTGCCCAAAACCAAGTGGTTAAAAAAAGACTTGCAGAATTGGCTGAGTTCAAAAAATATTACGTACCATCCCGGATCTATAAGAAAGGAACTTTATTCGTTGTGTGCCCTTCATAAAGAAAAATTTAAAAAATACGAAATTGATGAAATTGCCAAAAATCGTAGAATGACAGTACTTAGTTCCCCACCATATCATTGTGAATTAAACCCGATTGAACTGGTATGGGCACAGATAAAGAGTGAAGTTTCAAGAAAAAATACCACTTTTAAAATTCATGATGTTAAACAGTTGTTTTTGGAGGCCGTAAATAATGTAAAACCTGAAAACTGGGAAAAGGCAGTAAATCACACTATTAAAGAAGAGGAAAAAATGTGGAAGCTGGACAATATTACTGATAAAATGATCGAGCCAGTTATTATAAATCTTGGTTCTGAAAGTTCATCTTCTGAATCTGATTTGGATTTGTAACAAGAAGCTGTAAGTTTTATATTAATATTTTTATTCATCTATTTAACATACCTTAGACGGTTTTAAAAACTCTTTTTCTCTTTTGTAATTTTTAAAAATTAAAAAAAATGTGAATTTTTTAAAACCCTTTTTAATGTAGGCCAGTCAGTTCTTATATAGTGTGTGATAAAAGAGGTCACTTTTGTTTACATACACATAACACTTTATAACACTGAAATAATTCATTTATTTTTTACAATTATTTAAAGTAATTTTTCAATTAATCTTGAGCACGCCCATGGAGTGGTCGGAGGTACCAGTTAAAATTATGCTAATTACTCTCTCGTTCGTAAAAATAAACTATAACATAAAGAATTGTTAATTAATTAAAAAATTAATTATTTAACTTTTTATTTATGTCCACTTTTTTAAAATTTTTTGAACGTGGAAAATATGTTTCCCATCACCCAAAACCTTTTAGAAAGCTCTTTATTAGAGTGACCAACTTGAGACAAACTGTTCTCCCCTACTCAAATTATTCAGTTGAAGACTATAATAAAGTGTAAACTCATTCCAAAAATAGATCACTTGAGAAAGACACTCTGCCGAAGCATCTGTAGTGATAATATGTTATAATAAATTTTTTGGAAGTGTTAAAAACAAAAGTTCTCAGTGTTTTATTGTTAGATTTTTTTGTTTTTTAGATTACATAACCTGTGCTATACCTGGAACCGCAAAATAGGGATCACTGGAGTAATAGTTTGCTAAATGAAGAAGCTGATGAATTCCCATCATAATTTAAATGCTAATAAGACTTGAATTTTATCCACAGATGTATTTATCATAGCATTAGATGTCTCTGGTCCTTGATTTTTATTACTCCGTCTGGTCTAGTTATTTTTCTGTCGTGTTTGTAAAACTAAAAACAGCTTTCCGGAGTTTTATAAAAGCCAATATATTTACTAAAAATGTAATCAGTATCCTAACTCCATAGGTTCTCTATTGTTAGTCTCCTCTTGGGATTAAACAACATCTTCTGGTGGTAAATTAGGCAGTAATTAACAGTATTTAATTTCCATGTAGCCACTACTTGCACAACTCCTATTGTTTTGATAAATTACAGTGCAATCCAACAATTCCATTTCTTGTTTGGCGTCATCCTCACAGTCTTGATAGGAAATTATTTCATTGTTGAGCAGACTGTACAATTAGTTTATAGCATATTCCACATGTTAGGGATTATCCAAATTAAAAAAAATATATTTCCTGCTTAAAAATTACATATTAATATTTTGGTCAGTGGGAATTATGTTTTCCCCTAATATTATATCCCATTATACAACTTCTCAAAATAACTGAATTGATTTTATAAACATGATTAATAACCGATATATTACATAATGTATACAGACAGCAAATTGATGAAAACCCCTTAATTATTACTTAATTATAAAAGAAAACAAAAAATTTGTATTTTGTAGTAACGGTAGAGGTTTAATGTAAAATTAGCAATCTGGTGATTGTACTTTTCCTGAGCTTCGTGCTGTTTTAGCCTAATAATAAACGCTGAAGGATTATATCCACAATACAATATCGTTAATATGCAAACAGGATAGATTTCATTTCAAATTAAAGCCAACTGCGAATGAGGCCATCCAGAGATTATTGTGATAGAGTTATAACGTTGTTAGAACACGCCGTGGGGGCGAATTCTTGAATGTAAACTAGAGTTCGGGTTGAGAAAACGAGAAAATTGAATTCCGTAGTAGCGGAACTAAAACCATTATTCACACACTATATATAAATGACCGTATATCGTTTGTTGCCGGGACGTAGACATGGCATTTTTATATTTTGCCCCGCCCATTGTAAAACCAAATCGAAAATCAATACCGAAAGAGAGTACAAACAATGGGTTCATTTGAATATTTTCCATGTACAGCATTTATGATATATTAAAGAGGAGGGTCTATGTTTATACTTAATGACTATTTCGTCCATGCTTTAATCATGGAAAGGGCGAAAGCTTTTTGTTTTCCTAATTTCCGGAAATTTCTTAACGATGTGATAGGTTAATGCACATTTGCATAGGTACAAGAAATCCTTTTTTCTCCTTCTTGCGTAGCTATTAATACTTGTAAGACTTTCAAGCTGTGTATTTTCTTTACAAAGTAAACATTTTAGTAATTTTTGTGTCAGAATGAAAACGTTTATATATTAGTATAAGGTTTAGTTAATTTACACAGTAACATTAATTCCGGTTTGGTAAATTACAAGCATTAAAATCTCCAAAAACAATTATATCTTAAAAATTTAATTGGTGAAATATTTTTAACAGTAATTGGACAAACTCATATAAAATATTAACATCAATAATAAAAAGGAGGTTATCAAAGATCACAAACAAGCCAGTAGGACAGTACCAATTTGGATTCACAGGAGGAAGATCTACAATAGATGCAATATACATAATAAAACAAACAATGGAAAATATAAATTAGAATTGGAAATGTTATTCATAGACTTCAAACAGGCATTTTTTTCCACAAAAATTCCACATAAACTCAGAAAATTAATAGAAATGACAATGAGAACTACAAAAATAGGCATAAAGATACAAAGAGGAGAGACAGAGGAATTCAGTATAAATAAAGGGATGAAACAAGGAGATGCCTTATGAACAACGCTATTTTTTAATCTAGCATTAGAATATTTACTACGAAATATAAATAAAGGAAATCTCAGAACAAGAGGTGGTCAAATAATTGCATATGCAGACGATATTGCTATTATTGCAAAGAACAGGAAAATAATGAAAGAAATGCTAGAAGAAATAAGAGAGGAAGGAGAGGTAATAGGACTAAGATTAAATCAAGAAAAGACAAAATATTAAGATTAGGGAAAAAGCCAATGAAAGAAAAAATCAAAATAGGAAGTTCTGAGTTTGAAGAAGTAGAATACTTCAAATACCTAGAAGTTACAATAAGCAAAACGGGAGAAAGTCCGAAATAAAAGAAAAAATATTAGCAGCGAATAAAGCTTATTTTGCAAACGAAAATTTACTTAAAAGCAAAACACTGTCTAAGAAAACTAAGATGAACATTTATAACACCAACATTAGACCAATATTATTATATGAAGGATAAACAATGACGTTAAAAAAGATGAAGAAGACTTAAGAATAGTAGAGAGAAGGATTATGAGAACCACACTGGGACCAATCAGAACAGAGCAAAATGAATATAGAAGCAGAACAAATGCAGAGATTAAGGAAGACATCGTGACTTAAATAAAGCAATGCAGAGTTAGATGGTTGGGTCACATTTGGCGAGCAGGAGATGAGGCAGTGACATACGCAATGATAGAATGGAATCCAAGAGAAAGAAAGAGAAGGGAAAGACCAAGATCAAAGTAACTGCAAGAAGTTGAAGAAAACCTCCAAAGGACAGGAGTCAGAGAATGGAGAGGAAAAACAAAAGACAAGAAAAAATGGAGAGTTGTCGTCAAGAAGATAACATAAACAAAAAGGACTGATCCACCCAAGAAAAAGGATCTAAAAAGCATTCGCAATTTAACTCCACGCTGGGGTGTATAGCCATTATATATTATATAATTGGACAAACCACCTTCTTGCTTCTTTCGAAGTTGTGTATCTTTTATAAAAAAAAAACAGATATTCATGCGATATTTATTATTCTTAAAATGGTATGTAATATAATTTCTCGCGAGATTCCTTAATGAAACGGAATGGTCTTAATAAACCGGTTCGAGACAATTAAGAGCCTTAGTTGTTAGCGCATTAAAGAATCTGAGGGAACAAACTAGCAGTCTCAGAGCCAAAGCAATACTCTAGAATCTAGAAGAACGTTAGAGGCATAGAACCATTTCGCAGAACCAGGAAGGATACCGAAATGAAACTCAAAAAAAGCTGAGACACACTTTCAACATTGTCAAATTAATATAAAGAAAATCATTATCAACATTGATAGAAAACTTCTGACTAAGCTCACAATTATTAATTAAATTTTTATTAATACATTTATGTCATTTGCATATGCTAAGATTTTGCAGTCAGTCAAGGATCTGGTAATAACTGCATATATTACTGTAATAACAAAAACTGCAAATAATAGAGGCTCTAAATGGGCTCCTTGAGGCACTCTAGAGCTTGAAAAGTATGTAGTTGAAGCAAAGTTGTTTGACACACAAAGGCCGGTCTTGGATATACTTTTTCAACCAGTAAAGAAGTTTGCTAGACACACCCAAAATTCCAAATTATGCAATAAAAGGCAATGGTCTCACCTGTCGAATTCTTTAGACAATTCAGTATAAATAAAATCTACCTGAGACCTGTTAAATGCATTTATAATGTAATCAGTGTAAACCAGTAGGTTGGTAGAATTTGAACGACCAGGCAGGAAATCATGCTGACCAGTATGAAGCTGATTCTTTAGATTAACTACCAAAAAATCAGTTACTAAAGCATCAAACATTTTAGGAATAGCAGAAAGAATTGTACTGAAGCGATAATTAAACATCAATGATTTATCACCATCATTGAAAGAAATGAAAAACAACAAAACGCCTGGAAAAGATGGAATAACTGCAGAGATGCTGAAATATGGTGGAAAAGAAAGGGGATAAAGCAGATATAAAAAACTACCGTCCTATAACACTCCTCAATGTAATGTATAAACTCCTAACAAAAATTTTAACCAATAGATTGACGACAAAATTCGACGGATGCCAGTCAAAAGAACAAGCTGGTTTTAGAAAGGGATTCAGCACAAGTGACCATTTACTAAGTATGAAAATACTTATAGAACGAGCAAATGAATACCACATTCTTCTATATATAGCGTTCATATATTTCGAAAAGGCTTTCGACAGTGTCGAACATAGGGCAGTGAAAAGTTCTTTGATTAACAGAAGAATTGACCACAGATATACGGAACTAATAGCCAATATATATAAGGAAGCCAAAACAACAATTAAAGTATATGAAGGAACAAAATCAATACAAATAATGAGACAGGGTGACACAATATCACCGAAACTTTTCAATCAGGCTCTGGAAGATATTTTTAAAAGATTAAAATGGGAAGAAAAAGGTATAAAAATTTGTGGACAACGCAACCGATAAAAAAGAAGAAATATTTGAAATGATGAAAGAACTGGACGTAGAAGCTGGAAAGATAGGCCCTAATAAAACTAAGCTACATTCTTAAAAACAAAAGATATACACAGCATCTTAAGACCAAAGTATACAATCAATGCGTACTCCCTGTTCTCACTTATGGTTCCCAAACGTGGACATTTACAAAAGCAAACATGGACAAAATCATAAAAAACCAAAGAGCAATGGAAAGACAAATGTTGCACATAATATTAATGGATAAAAAGAGAAACGAGTGGATAAGAGAGAAAACAAAAGTGAGGGATGTTAGACAAGAAGTTGCAAAATTGAAATGGAGATTTGTCGGACACAATATAAGACAAAAAGAAGACCGATGGAACAAAATTCTTATAAGTTGGAGACCGTCGGAATGTAAAAAAAAGCAGAGGAAGGCCCCAAATAAGATAGGCAGATGATATCAAGAAGCACGAGGGCTCTAGGTGGATGACTATAGCGACAGACAGAGAAGAATGGAAAAGGATTGGGGAGGCCTATGTCCAAAGATGGACCGAAGAAGGCTAATTAGATAGATAGACAAATAGATTTATCACCAGATTTGCGTATGAGTTTAACAAAAGCTCTCTTAAATTATAATGGAAAGTGACTCTCGCCTCAGAGATTTATAAAACATAAGCTATAGAGGTCTACATAAAGAGAATGCACAATTCTTTATAAACAAGTTACATATTCTATCTGAACCAGGACCTTTATTGGTATTAACACTCTGTAAGCGTGCTAAAATGTCACAAATTTTCATAGTTAAGAAGTGTATATGTCTATTTTGATATATTGATATCAGGTCTATGACTTCACTCGTCTAGGCAGGAAAACAAGGATTATGGACACTGCTAAAGAAATTAACAAAAGCATTAACAATTGACTGCGGCTTACTAAAGTCAGAATCATTCAACTTCATGCAACTTCAAATATCAAAATTATTTCTCTTAGCGCCTCTGTGCGTTTCTCTGTGCATGACAAATTTTCTTTAAAGAGATAAGATGCTTCAGTTTTTTATCGAACCATACAAGGAATATAGGAACTGGTTTATATATTCAAACAAAATATTATAAAAGATATCTCGACATTCAAATTCAAAAATAATTGATCAAAGTTTATTGATAAAAATATGTTGCTTAACCTTTCATAATCTACATGTATAAATACATATTTTTTCTCATTCAAAGATGCAATTAGAAGCCTCCAGAAAAATACCAATACTAGGTGCCGGATAATAAGGATCACAAGGACCAGAACATCTTCTGCAACCCCAACATTATAAACAAAATAATTACTGAATACGAAATCTAACATTCCATTATAAATATTCAGTATTGTGGTTAACTGATAGAAATTAAAAAGAGAATAGTACTCAACAATAACATCAGCTGATGGTACTTCTCCAACAGTGACCAAGCTATCAATATCGTTAGTCCAGAAAATGCCAGCAAGAATGAGCTTCATATACTTTAGAAGATCTTGAATTGGGTGGAATGTAAACACTGCCAATACAATATTTATTTTGTATAATGACAAATAGTTGTTTCTAATAAATAACACTATGAAGAATGATAATTTGTGATGAGAAAAAGCAATTTATCGGCAATAATAATGCCAGCTCTACGTGTTTTGCAAGTAGTAATAGAGTCACTATCTTTTCTAAATATAGAACAACCATTCAAGATAAGTTCAGCATTAGCAATATCTTGGCAAGATCCATGTCTCTACTAAGACCATACCATCATATCCATTTGAAGAAGCATTTTTCCACAATAGATCCAATTTTATCCTTAACATTTTGGTAATATGCAGAGAGCTGCCTATAAGATTTCATAAAAAATTTCTGTTTAATTATTTTTCACAGTTTTATTATTGCTTTTAAATCTACGTGGCGGTTTGTTAATAAACTCCCTTACTGTAACCATGCTTGGCTAAAATGGTGGATTTAGCTTAGCATCAAAGCTGCTCTCACGAATACCAACTCTGAAACAACTGTAATAATAATTGAGAGTCAGTTGCTTTACCAAAACATCATAAGCCCTAATTATATACCCTTTGACATCCTCAGAGGTATCACCTGGAGAAACATTATTAACATGCAAAAATCTCATATTTTCCACTCCTCTAAAATTGGCATCGGAACCAACCATGTTTCCATGTCACCAAGTAAAGTTGGATTATAATTTTATTTAACTAGCCTATTAATTCGTACTGGCCACAACAAGGAAGCAAATGATGTCTTGAGCTTTACTACTTTTTAGTGGGTTTTTGTTGTTAAAAGAGAATTCAAAAAATGGATCCAAAGTAAACTTCTGATTTAAAACCTTCAATTTATTTTAGCATCAAATTAACATAAAACCAAAAACTTAAGAGCTCATTTAAACACAACAATTTGGTTTTATATGGGTTTTATTATTATAACTCGGTAGTTATTGAACTATATTTAATTAGTCTAAAATAGTAAAAAAAACAGACGAAATTTTATATTAAATACTGTATATTCTATAAAAAATAAACTTAACAACGCTGATACAAGGATCTAAAATAATATTTTCACGAAAATTCGGGAATAGGAAAGAGGCCCAATTTTTAGAGTGTGATTCTAATCTTCAACAAAAAAGGGATCTAATTTAGACTACCAAAACTTACTAAACACGTACATGTGTAGTTTCCGCCACAGTATATCGACAATTGATCGAATTTTCGCCGAACTTTTTAAAACTTTACTTTTATGAAAGGTTTGCCTAATAATATTTTTCGGAACAGTATAGACAATCAGTATACCTTACAATATATGAGTAGAAAAAGCTACTTTATGTCTCACATTTTACGTATTCAAAACAACTTAATAACCAACTGGAACATACTGAAACGATCGGAAGCAATTACAGAAATGCTCTTACATCATCCGCTGCCAAAATCGGTAATTACATTCCATATTTGAATACCACCGCACGAATAGCCGAAAACAGTAAAAAAGCAAGAAAATGGCATAATCAAGCCAACCAGCAAGCAATACATTAAGTCGTAGGCTAGCCCTTGGCTGCATTTAGTATTCAAATGAAGAGATGGTATCAGTTGACTGGTCTCCCGCCCTAATTGCTCTCCATCGAGGCGATACCCTTTGTACAGCGGTATGGGATATGGAAACACATCCATTATGGAACACGGCAGCTTTTGTTCGCCGTTTTTTATCTACCACGCCCTTGTGAAATGATACTGGTGCTAGATAATGTGCTGCGATGTCGACGCACGAATGTTGCGTATGAGAGATACGGGTGTTAGTACAAGTATCGGGCGCTCGAGAAGATGACACTGAATCCCATTGGGATACGAAGGTTATGCAACTGTCAAGAAATTATAGTGAGAAAAAAGTAAAAAAAAAATATCATGACATGTGTCTTGCTAGATAGCTTCTTCCTTCTCTTTAACCAGTTTTTAGCCTTTTTGGGTGGTGACGATGGGGTATTTCTTTTTATAATAGGTTCATATTTTTAAACTAATTCATATATGTTACCTCCGTGAGGAGTTCTGTAAATAATTGATTACAAATAGACAGTAATTTTATTTGCTCCTTGCTTTTTTATTCTTTAAAAATCAAAAAGACAGTTTATGGCAAAACATTGAGATAAAAAATGATTATTTAAAACACCTTTATCTTCTATAAACAATTTTCTGTAATTCGTCATGTAGAGGATAGTTTATTATCCACTATTTTTTTTATATAGAAGTAGTGAATATCTGTTAGATATAAAAGTTTGTGTTCTGGCTATAGTATAATATATTTCGACCCATATTGGGACTTGTTAGATAGTGGTAGGGCGCAGACAAAAAGGCTGACCTTTTAACAAAATTATCCATTACGGAGTAGACGTGAATATATATTTTGGATGTAATAATTTAAAGATATATTTTTCTCCCAATTACGTACCGACCTATAAATTTTAAATTATTTTTAACACTAATAGTTTTAAATATCTTAAATATCTTCTTTATGCGGACGACACTGATCTTAGCTGAAAATATTGAAGATCTAACAATGAACGTCAAGAAGACGAAATTTATGAAAATATCGAAAAATCAAAGAAATAACGAGAATCTTCTAATAAACAGAACCAACGTCGAAAAAGTGGACAAATATGCATATATTTGTCTAATGTATGATTAATTCCACAAATGATTACATTCAGGAGATCAAAATCAGAATAGAAAAGGCTAAAGCAAATTTCAACAAAATGAGAAAAGTGCTATGTACAAGGGATTTAAAATTGGAACTAAGAGTTAGGTTGGCGAGGTGCTATATTTTTTCGACTTTGTTTTATGGAATAGAATCTTGGACCTTGAATGCGATATCAATGAAAAAAACTGGAATCATTTGAGCTGTGGATGTATAGAAGAATTCTGAAAATATCGTTGACAGAACACGTCACAAACAAAGAGGTTCTGAGAAGGATGAATAAAGAAATTTTAAATAAAATTAAAACAAGAAAATTGGAATATCTCGGACATATTACAAGTGGAGAGAAATAAACCTTGCTCCAACTGATTATCCGGGGAAAGATCCAAGGAAAGAGAAGCATAGGGAGGCGTAGAATATCATGGCTGCGCAACCTGAGAGAGTGGTAAGAATGTACATTAAATGAACTTTTCAGAGCAGCCTTCTCAAAAGTCCGAATAGCTATGATGATTGCCGATCTCCGCCGCGGAGATGGCACTTGAAGAAGAATGAAAGATGTATATAGATAAAGAAGTAAAGCATATTGAAGAAAATTACAAGAAAAACGAAATAAAAAATTTCTACAAAGAAGTAAAATACATTATAATTGAGTACCAGGGAAAAACGATGAATGTAAAAGATAAGCAAGGAAACGTGATAGTGGACGAAGACCAAATATGTGAAAAATTTAAAGAATTTAGAATCCTATACACAAAAAGGGAGATAGAACTGAATGCTCAAACTAAAGAGGAATATCCTTGTTAGAGATAATATCGCTGCCCCGAAAGTATAATGACACAATTGTAAAGTTTTGAAAAATGACTTTATTGTATTGAAGGGATTAAAACTGCATGTTTTATATATTTGTAAATCGTTATAATTATACTTGCGAAATCCTCTGTCATGGCGAAAGTCGTAAGTACAAATATTATTGATTTACAAATGTGTAGAAAATGCAGTTTTGATCCCTCCTAACGGTGTTAAATGTTTTTTTTTCTAAATTCCTAAGCTATATTGGATATAGATCTAAGACATATTTTTGTATTTAATAATTAATTTATTAATGGATTATACACAAATTCAAGGCATATGTCTAAAAACAAAAACGACATTTGATTTCCTGTTGAAGACCATGTATAACAATATATTAATGATAGCGAATCTCCTGGCTTAATATAACTAACTATACGGTCATTTTTGGTTTAACCCCGGTAGTTTCTTTGATCTCTGCAGTTTGAGATGAAAGCGATATCCTACTTTTCCTCTGTTCCCAGCAATCATTGTACGCACCAAACAAAGCCCCGGTAAAAAATTGTTAGGGGATCAGTTTCAAACAGGAACCCATCAAGAGTTTTCAGTGGTCTTTTCAATGTTGTCCTGTAATGTCAAGCGAAATTCTATCATAGAGGCACATTGAAAACTTAAAGTGGTATTGCCGTAACTGTGGGTAGTAATTTGGAACGTAATTTGAGATGGATATATTACAGGGCTGATATTGTATGAGGATTATATCAGATATAAAGATTTTGTTTGTGATTGGGGGTATATTAAAGCTCGGTATACATATACTCATATAAAACACACGAAATGCGAAGTATATATTTATTCACTGCTTTAAAAAACTATTTTGTCAATACAAAACATAAAAAGTATATAAAGTGCACTAAATTGGTTTATTACACTTCCACAAATATGTTTTAATGAACTTAATGACCGCTAGATGTCAACACTGTTTTATCAAGTTGAATATTACATAATGTATTTGACTATTTTACATTTATAAGACTACAACTAGTATTAATGAATATCCACAGTATCTTTAAGCGCCTAAGAACATTAACCCCATAAATAATGTATTGATATCTATGGAAACACAAACGCTGAATATCAGTGAAAGGAAAAAGGTTTCGTAAATAGTCTAAATAAATCCAAAATGAAATATATGTCAAGAACACCACTTAATGTCATTGCAAACAAGGAAGAGCAAGACCACCACTTAGACAGGTCATATGACAGAGGATGACAGGCGGTACAAAATAATTGTACATTAGAGGACACAGAAATAAAAAGCACAAAGAGAACTGCCACAACATAGCTAATCAGATTACATAAAACAACATACTGGACAGAGATCGATGAAAATATTTCACGGTAGAAAACGATTATGAAAATAATGGGAGTTTAAAATCCACAAGGAAACTAAGTTCCTGTAGCTGGCTGTATATCATGTATCACAAAAAATTTAAGTAAAAATCCTTTATAAAAGGTATATAAATTAAAAAACCCAAACGGGCTATGTCATGAAGACAAAACGTTTTCGGAAACCATGTTCCATCATCAGTGTCTAGGTGTACATGTTTTGAGCCACTAAATATCAGGGTAAAACCCGTTAAAATTTATCTGTTACAATTTGGTTTACATTATTTGGTATTATATTTTAACGCCATGTTATCATATCCACTGATAACTCTAACATCTTAAAATATAGATAGAGGCATTTAAATAAATAGCATTGACAATATTTGTAGGAAGATAATATTCTTCTTACTCTCTACTTGTAATTGGTAAAACATTCCGCAATTACCTGGCAATCGGTCGATGACACGTGTTGCAGAGACCTAATCACTTATTTTGCTTTTTGTTAGCAAACTCTAGGAAATTCGCAGTAAGAATCTTTTAGGGTGCGGTAAGAATGAGAAAAAACAAAAAGTGCCCGCTGTGAAACGTATATAGGTGGTGTGGAAATGACAAATGAATGAGTGACCTTCTCGGCGGGATGTCGCACTCGGCTAATGAAGCAACTTGATTACCGCTACAATATCATCAGTAACTAAGAGTTGGACATTGTAACTGGTATTACAACTGTTATTTCAGTAAAACCTTTACTAAAAATTATTTTTTAATTAGCTAAATCTAGTTTAGTTCAAGCTATTGGATTTTTCTTAATTGAACATCTTCGCGATTTCTATATTTTCGTTTTCTTCGTAATTTTTTAAGGTGAAACACTTATTAGCGCACAATTATCTTCTCCTGTTGATTTGATAGTTATACAATTTGTCTCAAAATATTCTTACTATTTGGTTTTGCACCATTCTATCAATATATTTATTCCATTCTATTTTTTTATATCCACATGTTAACCGACTAATCTATTTTGCACTACCTTCTAAACGTTTTCACTGCTTCATCTAGGTTAATGGAAAATATCATACATCATTGATGGAGGTCACCTCGTTGTTGTTGTCTGGCGACACCGAGCTACCTTCAAACAGATTTGCTAGCTATACAGAGACTTTTGTAATTACTCATTACGAAACAGTAACTGTTGTAGTTGATGGATACCAGCAAGGAAATACAAAAGATAAAGAACACCTACGCAGAGTACGTTCTAGCAATAAAGTAAACGTTGAAAACTGAATCCATGTAAATATAAACGAAAGTGAATTTTTAGCTGACGCTAACAACAAAATGGGCCTTATTTCACTTCTTACAGTACACTTGCAAAGTTTTAATAGCTATTGATGGAGCTAAGAAAGACGTTGAACCGACCAGTTTTGTTGACTGTCCATTGAACATGGTGGTACCAAAGAAAGGCGATCGGCAGGAAAAAGTCTACACTATTATTGACATTCAGCGAGACATTTGTAATATGGAGCATGTACTTCTTACAATATACGCCTTTACAGGATGTGAAACGGTATCAGCTATCTACAAAAAGGGTAAAATGACACTGTATAAGAAAGTGCAAACCAACGACGCTCTTTTTAGAAAACTTCTAGTCTTCAACGACGTCAAAGTTGACCTCAGTGCAATAGCTGACGCGCAGTGCCAGAAAAATCGAAGATCTAGATTGTTTTTGATATGTCTTACTTGAAGGCCATTTCAACGCAGCTTATACATTCTTTGCTCAAGTTAGCTGCGCTACCCCCACTTCAGGAGCTTCTAGCCAGAATTCGTTCAGAACTTACCACCAGCAACGGCAGTGGCTGAACGAGAAGAAGAATCCACTCGAGTGGAGTTGACAGGAGATTAAGAAAAAACTGACACCAATTACAACAGTACGTGCTGCACCTCCCGAGTAATTACTCTTTAATAGTGTGTACTCGCAAAGACGAGTGCATCCGTAACTGTGAGTATAGAAAGAGTGGTCTACAGCATATGCAGCAATTGCTCAGGCGTTAGATGTGATAATATGGACACAACTATTATAGACGAAGATGTAGAAGAGGAGAAGTTTTATTTAAAGAGGACTGAAACTGATGAATAAGTTCACACAATCCTGTTAAAAAAATTAATTTCCTCAGTAATAATATAATAATTTGCCCAAAAAATTTGCCCAACGACAAAAAAGGAAATTTTTTGTCGTTTTTTATCTTTCTGCTGGTTACAGGAAGTAATTTTGAGATACAGAGAAAACGGACTAATCCATCTCTAATAAAATATTAATGTGTTATCGTCAGTTCGTGATAGCTCTATCAGTCAATGTACAATGGACAATGACAGTCGGAGAACGCGTGGTAGGAAATACATAATACAAAATCGCACATCTTCTGGCCTATAATAGAACAGATTAATTGATCATTACGGTGGTGGCATTGGCGTTCCAGAGACATAAATAAAGAGTAAAATCAAGAAATGCAGGTAAAAACAATTTACCTGAAAAAAAAACATGAACACGGTGATAACCAAATTTTCTTTTGCTAATGACGCGTTCTTTTTAGATAATATATAACGGAGCGATGAAGTAAGGTCAGAAATGTTGAAATATATAAGAGAAAAGCAAAAAAAAGCTTATTATACATCCTAAATCTATTATGGAAACAAATATTGCATAGATAATGGTCAAATGCTTTATTTATACCAGTGTACAAGAAGAGAAACAAGAGACTGTCAGAACTATAGAGACATATCCCTATTATGTATACCTAGTAGCAAAACTAGACAAAATAATAATAGAAAGAAAAATCAGGATAGAAATGAAACATAAACTGGAGAACGTACAAAGCAGAGGAAAAGTTTGATTAAATTAAGTCTTTTATTTGAGGTATATCGAAAACCAGAAAATTATAAATTTGACAGATGTCTGAGGAAATGGGAATTCTACTAGTGTGTTTAAAATGCTAAAATATGAAAGCGGTGAAAAGGCTGGCTGTTCCTGTTCGTGAAAAGAATAACATATGTAGCTGAAAAGAGATTGCATGCCGGTAAAGTAAGTAAGTACCAATAAATTCTCATTACATCCAGAGAAATTTAGGCTAGGATAATAATTTAGTATCCAAAAGAAGATGAGTTTTGGTTAGGACGAGAGATCGAGGTTTGTTTTCTGGAGCAGAACCTAGAAGGGAGTTTAGCGAATTGACAAGAGAGTACCTGATCTATTTTATAATTGAAAGAAATTAAAAGTTAATCGAATTATTATAATTTGAGAACAATATTACAGAGATATAAAGTTTTGAAACAAAACAGTAAATCATTTAGTAAAGCAAATTAATTTTGGCTGCGCAGCAATTGTCAGGATAGGGACGGAGCGATATTTATATTCGGTTTGTTTGACATGTGTAATAAAATAAATTTTTCAATGTATTAGATCAATATATTTTAATTGAATCGAAAATTTTGGCATTTCTTTTATTTTCTTACAATCCTGTTATATTTATTGAAAACTATTAAAAGGCAAAGGTAGTTCAGAATATATAAAAGAATCCTGAGATTAAGTTTGAACATCTGATTTACAATTTGAGCTAAAGAAAGCGTTTGACAGAGTAAGACTCAAAGATATAATCCATTTTCTGTATAATAGAGAAGATCTCCTAAATATTATAAAAACCATCAAAAACATCTACCAAACCAACAAAATGGAAGTCAGAATAAATGGACAACTTACAAAACCTATAGAAATAGGCAGCGAAATAAGACAAGGGGATTCATTGAGCATCATGATCTTCAATTTGTTCATGGATGACATCATCAAAATCATTAACAATGGAAGAGGATACAGAATGGGAAACAAAGAAATCAAAATACTCTGTTACGCAGACGACGCAATATTGATAGCCGAAGATGAAGATAGTCTGCAAAGACTGGTCGACAGATTTAACATAAAAGCAAAAGAATTTGATACGACAATCTCATCTCAGAAAACTAAAACAATAGTAGTCAGTAAAGAACCAACCAGATGTAAAATAGAAATTGATGGCATCAGTATTGAACAAGTAGGTAATGGAAATAAAATACCTGGGAATTACACTGTCTAGCAATGGAGACCTGGATAAAGAAGCGAGAGATCAAGTACAAAAAGCAAATAGACTGGCAGGATGCCTTAATAACACTATATGGCGAAAAAGACAAATTAACACTGAGATGAAGTCAAGAATTTATAAAGCCAGTGTAAGACCAATAATGATATATGCCTTAGAAACAAGACCCGATACAGCCACAACGCCAAAGCTACTGGAAACGGCAGAGATAAGAGTACTGAGAAAAATTTTAGGAAATACGCTAAAAGAACGAAAGAGAAGTAAAGACATTAAAAGAAAATGTAACGTACAGTGTATAAATAAATGGACACAAAATAGAAAAAAAGAATGGAATAACCACATAAGCAGAATGGAGGAGACTTATGTATGACAACATCTAAATACCCACTACGATGTAAAATCTAAATTGATGAGAAAATAATAAAGCAGGAAGCAAGGATTAGATATCTGGGAATAGATATAACTAGTTACAGAGATGTTGAAGAAGAAGTACGACAACATAGCTTAAAAATCTATAAAGTAGCAATTGGACCTATATTAACATATACGGTGGAAACAAGACCTGACACGTCTAAAACGAGACGACTACTAGAAACAACAGAGATGAAAATACTTCGATGAATATCAGGGAAAAGTATGTTGGATAAGGAGAGAAGCGAAAACATAAGAAGACATGCAATACAGAAGACATAAATGGATGGGTGACAAAACGAAAACAGGAGTGGAACGAACGCATTAGTAGAATGACAAAGGATAGGATAGGAGGATAGTACGAATAGCACGAGATAAGTCACCAAATGGACGAAGAAGTAATGACAGACCAAGAAAAAGATGGTGACTCCTGACATTGGAACCTTTTCATCATTTACATTTCAATCAATTATTCATTGGTTTTTTTCTCTTCTTGAATTTATAGTATTCTTATAATTTTTACATATGCTTCAATTCTTAAAAAGATTACGTTATCATATTTTTTTCTTTGAATTAACACAGTGCCAACCACCGTTACAAATGTAGATAAATGTTTAGTCATGTCCAGTTACCCGAAATGGTAACATCCCAGAGTGTGACTTGCAAAAAGTCGACTAAAAAGGTCTCAAAATGTGGCCTCCTCGTACCGGATTATAATAGATGTTATCATTCGCCGATACACTGACAAGATGACAATGCAATGCAGCTCTGGGCCAAGTCCGGGGTTTGAGAAAAACAAACCGAGACCGTTGGCGCCACACTTCCGCTACATCAGAGCTGCCAACATATGTGAAATGTCACTGTAGCGTAGGTAAAATAAAACTACCCTCGTATTGAATTACTACGCACACAGAACTGTGTTCTTTTCTATTATTTAAATAAACATACACTTAAAATGTTTTCGAATAGCTTTGAGAAAGTTTAAGGGGTTTGTTTTGTGCAAATATTTTAGGAGACGTTAAGCCTTTGTAATGCAATACTTGACCTATACACGTCAAAATATCGGGACGGCTTGTGTACACAGATGCTATTTTAGAGCTGCACGGTAATTAGAAGTTTAGCTATTAAATATACTCAGTTCGCTGATCCCAATCGCAACTGTTTAGTAAATTTAGTAATTATTTTTTGCTACCTTGGTTAAATTTTGGCCAACTGGCAGAGGTTGAAAACTACTATAGAACAAGCTTACGTGCTCATTGCCAATATTTAAATAAAAAAATATTAACATGCAATTTATTATCAAAATAAAACTGAATCCATTAAAAAAAAGTTTATTTTTGTAATTTTATAGTCGTTTAGGTATTAGCGTTTACAAATGGAAAGTTTTTAATAAAAATTAATAAACATACACTCCTCTTAATCATGGTAATTCTCCTTCTTTGAATTAATCGTCTATAACATTAATTTTATAGGACTTTATATCAGAAAATAGTGTCAGTCATTTTTCTTGTAGAGTTTTTTTAAAAACAAACATGTTGGGTAAGGTTAATAATGTAAATAACAATAAAATGTTTGTGAACACACAATTAAGATAAAAAATACCAAAAAAAGTCTATTTATTAAAAAAATACAAAAATTAAGATAAATGTACCTCAATTATTATTAAGATGACCTGTACAAAAAGGAACAACGAAGCGTTGTGGATTATACTTCATATAGTTTACTTACCGTTGCACGTCATCCGCGTCATAGTCCGTGAGGTCACATGATACCAACACGAAATATTTCGGCGGTAGGTATGTTCTTTTTTAGAATCACTTTGCCGAGTACACTGGCATTACAGCCACTAGACATTTTATTATATACGCGTAGAAATAATATTTAAAGATTTCTTTTAATGTTAACTTAAAGAAATACACAATAATATGTTTCATTTAATTTATATAAACGCATTATAAATCATTTTTATGAAGAACATTTGTTCGGAACACACTGTAACTATAATCGAACGAAGGTGATATTTTGGCATAAATTGGTAACACTTATTTGACAGTTGCGGTATTGACTAATGTTAATAAGTAATGAAAAAAGTGTTGTTTTTGTTTAAGTATTCCATTTTACATCTTCATACGACGCATACAAGCGGCTCAAATTGTTTTTAACAAGATTATTTTTTAACTCTTGTTTTGTTTGTATTTATTTACATTAAATATTAATTTGTTTTGTTGTATGATCCACTTTTGCAATAATTATGTGACCTATTTGATTTAAAATGGATTCAGGATTTTTTCTTATATTTTGGCAACTATGTCAACTTCGATCTCTGTCAGTGATAATGACGTTCAACGGTAAGTAAATTAGATGGACTGTATGTAAGAGTGATAAACGCTCTAAATCATTTAAAAACAATACATATTATTTTACAAATTTTCTAAAGCCTTTATTTCTTTATAAACAATGTTATTTCGTTACTAAATAAAAAATATTTTTCTTTTTTATAAACCAGTGACACATGACGTTATATTTTACGTCATTGATCAAAACTGTACGAAAACATGGCGGCTGATGAAAAGGCCTATTGGACCTATTAATAGTGACAGGTATGAATTTTTGGGTTGTATGTTTCCGACAATGAATATGTCAACATTTTCCCAAGTTGAGCGAAAGGACTATGGTAGATATCGCTTTAAAATTAAAATAGTAACTAGTAAAACAGTATCTTTTGGAAATACAAAAACAGGTAATACTATAACCCGTATAAAATTCAAAAGAGATTTAATTTTAATCAACTAATCACATTAGAGAAATCGCCAAAATTTTAGAAATTACCTATACGTCAAATTAGTGTGACATCCGACTGTGTACTGTCATATATTTTTAAGGTTATGTGTACATTGAAAGCATATAAACTGCATATATTATATAATAGCTAAGTTTGAGTAATATGATACATGATTTTATTTATTCGATTCTTTCTGAAAGGACAATTTTTCTTAATACCCTGTATACATATATACCACTGATTGGAAATAGAAGTAAATAACAAATTAAGGTCATCCAAAGGTCTTTCAGTTCCACAGCCGAACAACAAAAGACTCCCGATATTAATCTTTTATTTTTATAAATTAACAAAATCACTCATTGCTTTCTCCGAGTGATTCCATCAATAATTTTTCGAGAGATGAAATATAGACGGTCTATTCTTCTGTTCTGACCCTAATTACTCACAAAGCGAGTCCGCAATCGCTCCATTCGCAGTTGGCACGTAAGAAACGATCATCATTAGCGGAAACCCCGAGTGCCGCAGTGGTTCTCGACGCGAGAATACAATTCTGTAATGATCTTTATTAATCTGGTCAATGGTAGTGATCTTGAGGGGTCGTAGATGACAATACATTAATAAAAGAATAAGTTTGTTTATTGATTAAGAACAAAAATCATATCACTAGTATATAACGAACTCAAAAGTGATTATAAACATCAAGTGTAATGATAGATTATACTGGCTACAAAACTCCCAGTATAAAGTCTTAAAGATCATTATAAGATCTTATTAGAGACTGTTTACCAATATTATTAATTTTTTCGTTATCTTTACACAGGGCGTCCACAAACTCTTCAGACCAAAGATTCCTCAGATAATTTAAAGACAATTTAATCTAATTCGAGTAGTTAACGATTATCTACTTGGGCCTGTGGAATTGCCTGCTCGTTTAAATGCTGCTAATTACTTACATTTTCTGCAAAATGTTTTACCTAATTCGTTAGATGATGATCGTTTCTACATGACGGCTGTCCGGTCTACTTTAGCAGGAATGTACGAGACTTTCTTAATAATAACTACGAAGACCACTGAATTGGAAGAGGGTGTCCAGTTGCTTGGCCATTAAGGTCACCGTATTTTAATCCTTGCAATTATTGTATTTATTCCGTTCTCATACAAAACCGTGCACAACTCTGGCTAAGAATACAAGATTCTTGCAACGAATTTACAAATAACTTTGGAATTTAAAATTTGGAGTTCTCTAAGCAAAAGGGCAAATTTATGTATAGAGACTAATGGTCATCAATATCGAGTATCTTTTGCAATTATCTACTTTTGATACTTGTTATTTTGTATTAGTTTCCCTTAGGTACCTATTAATTTAACTTTCATGACGAAAAAACGAAAAATTTTCAAATCGATTTTTCTAGAACACGGTGTATCCTAACGACTTAAAGTAATAGTACCTTTTAGTACTAGAATACCTAAAAATTTAGTAATCTAGTATAACGAATGCTTAAAAAATAAAGACAAAAAAGTGATGCGTTAAAATAACCGTTGACCTACCCAAAATGGACGCCTATGACCGGTACTAGAAATTCACAATTAATGAAATCGATTTAACTCTGGATGGTAAATAAGCGTACCAGTTTTCGTTAGAAGCATTCTGGCGGTATTACTACTACTACTACTTGTCGGTTTATAACGTTCTCCGCCGTTTTCTGACTTCCAATCGCCACTTAGACCGGTTGTTCCATAGATCTTCTTCTATGGCCCTCTCTCTCAGTTCTTTATTTATTCCTTCGCTCCAACTTTTTCTCGGTCTACCTCGTTTTCTCTTTCCTTCCGATTGCCACTTTAGTATTTCTTTTGGCATTCGTTGTTCGTCCATTCTTTGTATGTGTCCGAACCAGATAAGTTGTTTTGTTGTTAGGTCATCTGTGATTGTTCGTTTGATTCCCATTATTTCTCTAATGCGTTCGTTGGTTATCCTTTCTCTTCTAGATCTTCCTGCGGCTCTTCTCCAAAAATCCATTTCCGAAAAATCCAAAAATTCTGGAGGTATTAAAAAAAACTAATTATAAGGCGCCATCTTCAAAGATCTCTAGCTCCCTTAGAAAGCATTTTCAGACTAAGTGAATTGGGTTAAATGGTATTTAAATTATCAGAGAAATCTCCAGTCTTCGTTTGTCAGGAGAGTTTCTGGATACCCTGTAGAATGAAATGGATCAACAATTCGTCAGAACAAAACAGGCAGGAATACAAAATACCGAAAAATAAAGCCAACGAAATAAATAAAATAAAAAAAAGAAAAATGACTGGTTAAACTAAAAGCTAGAGGATATTAAAAAAAGACAGAAAAAATCAACAAAAATACGCCAAGTATTAAAACTAGAGGACCGAAAAATCAGAAAAGAGAAACTGTATGTGAAGATGAAGAGATCAGTCGAATACAGGAAGAATATTACGAACAAATTCTATTTACTACGGAAAAAACACATTACGATGAAGAAATAAGACCAATGGTACAAGATAACGTTGGGGCAGAAATTTCTACAGAAGAAAAAGTACAAAAAGAAATTAAAATCCTCCGAAACGGAAAAGCAATAGCAGAAAATGAAATAGCAGTGGAATTATTAAAATACGGAGTTAGAGATACACAAAGAAATAAACAAGCTAACATAATAAATATGGACACAAAACATACTACCATATGATTGGAATAGAGCTTTTATAGTGCCTATATATAAAAAAGGAGATCGGGAAAAGTGCCAGAATTACAGAGCAATAACCCTATTTTACCAAATGGCTCAACCAACCTCAAAAAATGGCTCCACATGCTAGCAAAGAACTATAAGAAAGACTTGTAATGAAATTAGAAGATGGTTGGTCACTATTTTCTGTAGCGAACCATCTTAACGTAAGCAGAACAACAGTTTTTAATATTAATAAAAGATGGAGAGAACAAGAAACTCTCGAAAAAAAGATTCTGAAAGAACAAAAATATCGACCGCTCATGAAGATCGTACGTTTTTGGAAAGATTAGAAGAGAATTCTTTTAAAGATGCGAAAACTGCAAAAATTATTTCACAGTTTCTGGGAAGAAAGACAACAACTCGGCGCAGAATTAAAGCATTGCGTCTTAGGTACCGAACTGCAGCAGAAAACAAGCTGTTACACCATAACAGAAGCAATCAAGACTTATATTTGCTTTAAACCATCAGCTACAAAATCAAAATTTTTGGGACGGGGTAATATTTTTATAGATGAGAAAACTTTTCAATCTTCTAAAAAGAGCAAAATTGGGGTGTATAGACTAGATAATAATAGATTTAGTCCTCTATATGTTGATAGATATCGAGCAGTTAGTCATTGTATGGGGATGGATTTCATCTAGAGGAATGGGAAGGGTATGGCGTATTGATGGTAGGTTTGTTAAACAGACATCTGAATATTCTAGAAAACATCATGTTTCCCAGTGTAGAACAGTTGTATCCAGAAAATAATTTTATCTTCCAAGATAATTGTCTTGTTCACACTGCAAATATAATAAACCAGTGCCTCCAGAATAACAACATCGAGACGTTACCATGGCCCAGCTACAGTCCAGATTTAAACCCAATCGAGAATGTGGGGGGGGGGGGGTTATTATAAAACGGTTGTATCGGCGTAATTTTATACCTCAAAATGCTGAAGAGCTGTGGCACAGTATACAACAGGTTTGGGAAGGGCTCTCTGAAGAAAACAATTTTATAGTTCTTTTACGCAGATGGACCGAAGACTACAAGCTGTTATCAATGCTGGTGGAGATATTACAAAATACAAAAATTAATTTTATTTTTACATACCTAAATTTGGTACAGTTTTGGTTTTCCAGACCCTCGCTTTCTTTCGAGAATTTCTTGTTCTCGCCATTTTTTTCTTGCTTTAATACCTATATTGTTTAGTTAAGTCGTTTGTTTTATTCCTTACTAATAATAAAAATAATAACAACAACCCTATTTTATGTAAAAACTATCATTTATAATACTCTTTATAAAATACAGGAATTCAAAATAATATCAAAATTTAGACCTTAATAATTATTACAATTTATGAATTAACATATGTAATCAATTGTTTGTTGTTTGTTTGTTTATTTTATTATTTGTCTCTCATAATAAATATGATATTATGTCAGATCTATCAAATACACTGCTCAAAATGATCAAATTTTACTAAGAGTCGTATCAGTTTTTTAGGAACCAGCTGTACATATGATATATATCTATTTATTGCCCTCTATAACAGCGGTTCCTAAATGGTGGTCCACGAAACCCTGGGGTTCCATAGAAGGGGCGCATGGGTTCCGCGTCCGTCCGACAGTTAAATAAAACATTCGTAGTAAAGACTCATAACTACATCTAATTACGACTTTTCATTTAAACCTCGGTATGGTGCGCTGCAAACATCATGAAAAAATCTTTGGTTGAGTGGTGAAGGTAAGCCACCGGCTATCCACCCTTGAGAAGTGCTGGCGCTGCGATACGTGAGCGCTCTTATGTTGGGCGAGTTGTGCATCGCAACACAATAGGAGAAGAAATTTTTAAAGTCATTGATAATTATATGACTAAACACCATATTGACTGGAACAAATGTATTGATGTGTGCAGCGACGGAGCTGCAGCTATGGTCGGCAAAATAAAAGGAACTGTAACAAGAATAAAGAATATTGCACCCAATTGTAGTAGCAGTTACTGCCTTCTGCATCGCCATGCCATTGTGGCGGAAAAAAATGCCATCGGCTTTAAAGAAAGTTCTCGATCAAGCCGTACAAATTGTTAACTACGTTAAATCACGTCCACTCCAGTCGAGGCTTTTTAAAAAAGCGTGTGAAGAGGTAGGAAGTCAGCATGAACCACTTTTGCTACACACGGAAGTAAGATGGCTTTCAAAAGGAAAAGTTTTATCAAGATTATTTGAATTGCGCAACGAGCTTACGATATTCTTTGCTGAACAACCCATTTCTGTATCTGTTAGTACGCTTGTTGAACTATTGCATGATGAGCCATGATTGATGATATTGGCTTACTTAGCTGATATATTCGATAAACTCAACGTATACTGCCAGTCCCTACAAGGAAGAACGATAAAAGACAAAATATCATCCCTTAAAAACAAAATTTGCTTCTGGATAGAATGTGTGGAACAAAAAAATTACCAATGTTTACTCTTTTAAATCTAGAGGCCAAATCCACCTGGCTTGCTAATCAATGCAGTGAAATAGAGGCATATGCTTAACAGTATAATAGCTTTAACATGCATAAGAAAATAAAGGAAATGACAAATACACTGAGAAAAAAGAAAGATGCCCTTCTGAAAGACGCAAATGGAAAAATCATTATAGAAATTAAAGAGAAATTAAAGAAATGGAAGACATACATAACAGATCTGTTTGGGGATAATCGACAAGAACCGGAAGAAATCGACAGCGAAACGGGGCCAGAGATCATAATAGAGGAAATCGAACAAGCAATACGAAACGCAAAAAACGGAAAAACTGTAGGTCCAGACGAAATACCTGCGGAACTACTGAAATGTCTAGATAATGAAACTCTACCTGTACTTCTGGACCTATTTAATGAAGTATATAAAACTGGAAAAATCCCACAGGAATGGTTGGTGTCCACCTTTGTAGCAATACCAAAAACAGTATATGCCAAAGATTGTTCAGACTATAGGACAATATCACTAATAAGCCATATCCTCAAAATATTTCTAAAGGTGATTCATGGAAGATTATATAGAAAACTAGAAGATGATATAGATGATACTCAGTTTGGGACTGGGAACGAGAGAGGCATTGTTTGCTTTTAATGTCCTCTCTCAAAGATGCTTAGATATGAACCTAGATATTTATTCCTGTTTCATCGACTTCGAGAAAGCATTCGACAGGGTCCCACATGAAAAACTAATAGAAGTACTGAGAAACAAAGATATAGACAGACGAGACATACGAATCATTATTAATCTGTATTGGAATCAAAAGGCAAATATAAAGATAGAAGAACAAAAGTCCGAAAATATAGATATAAAGAGAGGAGTAAGACAGGGCTGTGTTCTGTCACCATTACTGTTTAACGTGTACAGTGAAGCTATATTCCAGGAAGCGATAGCGGATCTGGGTGATGGAATCTCTGTAAACGGAAGAATAGTAAATAACGTAAGATTCGCTGATGACACCGTTATAATGGCAGACACCCTGGAATCACTACAAGAATTGGTAAATAGAATTAACGATTATTGCATTAGATACGGACTAAAAATAAATAAGAGAAAAACTAAATTTATGATTGTCTCAAAAACGCAACATGGAAATGAAAGATTAATGATAGAGCAAACCCAAATAGAAAAAGTAGAGACATACAAATATCTGGGAACCTGAGTTGACGACACTAAAATGACCAAAGCAGAGAAATCAAAGTCTGAATTGAAACTGCAAGGCAAGCATTTGTGAAAATGAAGACAATGCTTACCAACAGAGACCTTCAGTTGCATCTCAGATTGAGGGCTCTAAGATGTTACATATTTTCTATCTTACTATACGGAATGGAAGCTTGGACATTGAAGAAACAACACATAAGAAAAATAGAAGCGTTTGAAATGTGGTGTTACAGAAGAATATTAAAAATTCAGTGGGTTCAAAGGATTACCAATGCTGCGGTACTACGACGTCTCAATAAGGAGCTAGAAATTATGAACAGCATAAAAAGAAGAAAACTAGAGTATTTGGGTCACATAACCAGAGGAGAAAAATATGAGCTGCTGAGAAATATTATGCAAGGAAGGATCCAAGGAAGAAGAAGCATAGGAAGAAGACACATCTCCTGGCTGAGGAACCTTAGAGAATGGTTTAACTGTAGTTCACTACAACTTTTCAGAGCAGCAGCCAACAAAGTGACCATAGCCGTTATGATATTCAACCTCCGATAGGAGATGGAACTTTACGAAGAAGACTCTTTTAAATATCTTTCTGGAAGAGATTGAGTTAGGAGTAACATCAGATGTGGAAAAAAACATAATTGATATTTAATTAACCTCGAAAAATCCTTGAAAGATTATTTCCCGGAGAAGTTACAGGACATCGGCTGGGTTCAGAATCCATTCATAAAACATACCAAGCCATCGATTCTAACTATGCCAGAGTATGAGAATTTGATCGACATTAAGTGTTTCTTCTAAAACAAAAATTCGAATCAGAAGATTCTAATCTGAATGACTTTTGGATTGCACTTAAAGATGAATACCCCGCAATCGTTGAGAAAGTATGGTTCTACTTCCTTTTGTGACGACTTCCCGACGCGAGACTGGATCAGCTTACACCTAAACCAAAAACAAGTTCAGAAATAGGCTGGATGCAGCTCCGGATCTTGGTATTCAATTTTCAAACATTAAGCCTAATTTTAATACTATTATAAGAAACTGTGTGAAAAAATTTCATTCCTCACATTGAAATAGTTATAGTTACTTACTTAATTGTATTTATCTTTGTATAATAAATATTTTGTATTCCCTATAATATTATTTTTCATTTATAATTTCTTCCTTCTTTTACAGTCTTAAATGAAAAATATCCAAACTACAAGGTAATTTCTTTATTTATGAAAATAGGGTTCCGCCAAAAAAAAAAAAATATCGTCAATTAGGGTTCCGTCAAAAAAAATTAGGAACCCCTACTCTATAAGATGCTTCTGCTCCTTTTTCTGTATTTTTTGGTGATTTTTTAAGGATTTTTTGTGTGATTTTTACTTAATTAATTTAGGTAACTCGGAGTGTATTACTAGTTTATGCTTTCTTGTTTATTAGTGTGGAATTGCGTACAATTGTAAATAAGATATTCTGCTTTATTACCATGTGGGTAAAATAGTTTACTAAATACCAGAATTTAATCAGTTATGCACCATCATAAAAAGTAGAGTCTTCAGTTACAGCCGCCCTGACTAGACGTCTCATTAATTCTTCAGATTCAAAGTTAACGTATTTAAAATGTTGATATTAATTAAAAACCCTAAAAAATAATAAAATCAAGTAAACGACAAGTTTTTCATGTTATAATTAATGTGTTGGTAGATTAATTGGAAGTTTTTGCGACAGGCGTGTATCTCTTATACGGGATATTCGTAAAAAAACGTGTGATCGCGGCAGAAGAGGAAATCATTTCGTTGACGTTTTTCTTAATTCATGCAGGAAACATTTGATTACGAGGGTGGTACTGATAATTTTTAATAATAGATATGCCTTACATTTTACATTTACATTTTTAATAATAGACATTTTTAATAAATCATCCCAAATTTTGGCATATGCAGATGATGTCGACCTAGTTGCCCGCACAACACGCAAGCTAGAAGAAATGTATACCACCTTGTCAAACGTCTCAAAAAATATGGACCTGCAAGTAAATGAAGATAAAACTAAGATAATGGCATCAACACCCAACAATAGAGCCAGAAACATCGGCCACCAATTCACGGTTGATAACTCTACATTTGAAGTGGTGGACAAATTCACATACTTAGGCTACCTGATCACCAAGGAGAACGTCATGACGGAAGAAATCAAGCGAAGAATAATCCTAGAAAACAAATGCTATTTTGGACTGAATAGACATATGAGAAGCAGAAACTTAAGCCAAAAAACAAAAATACCCATATACAAAACCCTTATACAACCAGTGTTGACATATGGATTGGAGAAATGGACCATTTCCAAGGTAGATGAAAACCTCCTGCTTATATTTGAACGAAGGATCCTGAGAAGAATATTCGGTGGCATCTGTGAAAATGTTGTTTGGAGAAGGAGGTACAACTACGAGATATATCACAGATATAAACATATGTGCTGCAGTGATCTCAGTTTGGGAACCAAGATGCGAATAGTGAGGTGCAACGTTCTTCCAGTGTTACTGTATGGAGTTGAAGCCTGGACACTGACGCAAGCCACTGAAAAACGAATCGAAGCCTTCGAGATGTGGATATACAGAAGGATACTAAAAATATCTTATGTGGACCATGTCACCAACGTTGAGGTCCTACAGCGCATGACAAAAGAAAAAGAAGTGCTTAATTTAATTAAACAACGCAAGCTTGAGTACCTCGGCCACGTGATGCGGAACGAAGAAAAATATCGAATTCTTCAACTTGTTATGCAGGGTAAAGTATTTGGCAGAAGAGGACCGGGACGCCGTCGTATCTCGTGGTTGAAAAATCTCCGACAATGGTTTGGGATGACCTCAGCGGAGCTGTTTCGCAGAGCAGTCAACAAAACCATGATAGCCTTGATGATCGCCAACATCCGGACCGGATAAGGCACTGAAGAAGAAGATAAACATATATTTGGTGGTAAAGACGTAGTATCCTTTATAAAAATAGGAAGACTAAGATGGGCAGAACATCTGGCAAGATCACAGCAGAACAACCCTCCTAGAAGAATCCTTATGTCGCAACATGTGGGAAGTAGAAGTAGGAGTAGGCCAAAACTCAGATGGAGGGATGATGTAGATGAGGATGGTAGACAAATAGGCGCAGCAAACTGGCACAGTTGGCAATGGATAGAACTGACTGGCGTAATAGACTTGGGAAGGTCGAGGCTCTTATATAGGGCTGTAGCACCAATGATGATGATGAGATATGCCTTACAGTACCAGAAAAACAAATCAAAATATATTAAGACAAATGTATAAGCTGATTATTCACAATAATACAAACAAAAATATTAAAATATTTCAGAAAATGCGACTAAACCTCTAACAATTAGAAGACCAATCTAAATTTTACAGACAATGTCAATTTTGGCAACTCAAAAAAGTTGCAACAAAGGTTGCCACTCTTGCCAGTGGGCTTCTGCTTAAAACCCCTCTCATAGGGGGGACAAAACATTGATTTACGATGTTACGATGAAAAAATATTTCAAACAAGAAGTGTAGCTAAGATCATTTTTAATATAAATGTTTATAAGAACTTCTTCTGTAGAATGAATCGTTCTCCCAGAAGCAACGATTGAGGAGACCGGCGATTTTGACTGTCATTGTCAAGTGTAGCTAAGATCATTTTTAATATAAATGTTTATAAGAACTTCTTCTGTAGAATGAATCGTTCTCCCAGAAGCAACGATTGAGGAGACCGGCGATTTTGACTGTCATGTCAGTTACGCGAGCGAAATTATTTTTTTTAAATAAAGTTTGTATCAACTCATTTGATTGTACAATTACGTTTTTCACAACTAGATAACTTCAGCTACCAATTCCACTTCATGCCGTTTTCGTGAAAGCATTTTCCGTGACGTGAAATCGTTTGTAATATGAAAGTTTAAATTCAGTGTTTTTAGGCATAGTGGATATGACAATGCAGATTAAGTGAGGTAGAGGTTGGAACCATTGTACATTTTCTCAAACTTCTACAAACTTAAGAGAACTTCTTTACGTGAAGGAGACACAATGTGAAGGTCCCATTTCTCGTGACTTTTACATTAAACACAATTACGATGATAGTTATTCCTCCATATGGAGATGGAGTGTGGTGCTTGAAGAGCATTGGGGCTAGGAGGTTTCTACTATTATTATTACTACCGGGATTATTTTGACTAAAAAAAGAGGATTTACTTAACATAGAACCTCTGGATACAGTAAACTTTCTTCTGGAAGTAACAGGTTTGCGTGAGTCAATCTAATCACTGAAGAACCATCAGAGAAGGCAAGAAAAGGGGAGACATAACAGATCTTATAGCTCGTATTGTAAGTTGTCTAGCAAAAGTAGTAAGAGTAACAGTCACAGCACGTTATCGATTTAGAATTTCAAAAAAAGAATAAGTGGATTGAAAACTAAAAAATTTGCTAAACAAAAATCAGCTCTGTGAATTATAGAGTGATACAATTTTTGAAGTTATACTTCTATACGCTCGCTACACGTTGGAAATTTGTATGGGAGTGAATCTGTGAAATCATTACATATGTAAGATAGTGAGTAAGAGAGAGACAAAAGATATATTTTCTCTCTCTTTCTCTCTCGAATCTAAAAATGTTCCTTTTGTATATATAAGTTAATATTATATATATTGTATAAAGATATATATACATATAATATTATATATATATATATATATATATATATATATATATATATATAATAAAATATTTATTAATATGATTATTTATGTGTATGTATTATTTATTAAATGTTCATAATTATATTAGTCTTTTATATTTCAAAATAATAATCTCAATAAATCACTGTATGATCCAGAACTGTCAATTTTGAAATACATTTGTGTCATGTCCTCGGTAGTATAGTAGTTAGTATCCCTGCCTGTCACGCGGGAGACAGGAGTTCGATTCCCAGTCGGGGAGGACTTTTTTATTAATATTATTACATGGTAAATGTATAATGGTAAAACATATATGCGTCAGTAGAAAAGTTAGGTATATTATTATCATTTTTAAATACTTATGAATATTGCATTTTCATTTGTATTGTATTATTATATTAATAACAAAATAAACAATAAATTTTACTGCAAAGTGTACGTAAAAAAATTTTTGCATTCAACTCCTTTCATACATATATGAAAATAAAAATAAACATTTTCATCAAAATATTGATTTAATCCTTCATTTACTTATTACAGGTCAAAGTTGTTTATTAATTGTTAGTAAGTTGTTATTAATTCTGTTTCTCTTTCTGCTATGTCTTACCTATAGTATTACATATTATGTAATGATTGTCCAGATTGACTCCCAAATAAATTTGTAACGGCGAATGCGTGTATAGAAGTGTAACTTCCACCGGCAGTCCCACTGGACTGCCACACCCGTTTTTTTTTTATATAAAAAATGTAGTTTTCTTTTTACCGAGTATTTTCGGAAGAGTCCTCGTACTACAGACGTGACAAATAACCGGTTAACAATCCGATTTGTGGCTTTAATAAAATGTCACTAGGTAACTGTATAATTTGGTTAATCAGCAAAACAACGATATGATGTAATTAATGTTGCTTCCTACTGAGATTTTTGCACATATTTAATATTTATATATAAATATATTATATATCTACACTACAATGTATAAAACGGTGTCGGACAATAAAAAAGAAATATTAAATTGAATAGAAAGCCAAAGAAAATAACTGGTAAGTGAAATCGCTCAAAATGGTAAAATGTTATTGCGGGTCTATAGCGAAAAATGTTTCTTCTTTTTCATATATCATGTATAAAGAGTATTTTATCTATACATTCTGTCTTCATTTTGTATTATATTTTGTCATCAAAAAGTTTAATGAGGTTTATTTCTAAGAAATGAGTTTAATAAAAATACTAGATTACTCCGTTTTTTACAATACAATCTATCTAAAAACGCTTGGCGAGGTACATTTTTATCCTTTCGTATATGTTTAACTGTTATAACTTTCTTTTAGTCACGTTACTTCCAAACAGTATAATTTTTATTGCGAAAATATCTTTTTGGAAATAATTTCGAACCTAATTCGTTCACTACAACGAATTTTTCAAGTTACAATTTTATTATTAAAATAGAAGGAACGTTTGCCTACTTTGCTTTTCATTACGGTTCCACCCTTTATAAGTCGATAAATGGTATATTTTCCCACTCGGGGCATCTTTGAATAGATTTTAAAATCGTTCCCCAATTATTGGAATATCGGAATACTTTGCATCATACACAAAAAAGGAGATATATTTAAATGCTATAACCACAGAGGAATTACGCTTCTAAATGCAGCGTATTAAATGTTTCTCACAGTACTACGTCACCGTGTGGCAGCATATGCAGCACGGTTAGTAGGAAAATACCAGGCTAGTTTTCGAAGGTGGTAAGTCGACAATTCATCAAATTCCAACCCTGAGACAAATTTTAGAAAAAACACTGAAATATGACATATATACTCATCTCATATTTAGACTACAAAGCAGCCTACGACTCTGTGAATAGAAAAGAAATGTTCAAAGCAATGAAAGAACTAGGAATATCAAATCAGTTGGTAAATTTAACAAAACTAACTCTTGAAAAAGTTAAATGTAGAATATGAATTCAGGGGGAACTGTCTGAACCTCTTAAAAGAAATAACGGGCTATAGAAATATACTGTTCAATCTGGATCTGGAAAAAGTAATACGTATGTCACAAATCACTGGTTTAATAGATAATAAATTAGTGCAAATCCTTGCCAAACGCCAACAAAACGAAGTATATGAAAATAAGCACGCAACCACGATACACAAGTACCACGCAACCACAAATCCTACGATCACTTGTTATAGAAAATGACGTCATCGAAGCAGTAAACAAATTTGTATACCTGGAAGTGCTCCTTAACACTGAAAATAATACTACCGCAGAGATAAACCGCACGGCCAACAGATACTATTGTGGGCTCAATCTCCTCCTTAAATCCACAATATCGAGAAATACAAAAATAAACCTGTACAAAAACAATAATGCAGTTCTAACATATGGTTCAGAGACCTTGACTCTAACAAAAAGTAATGAAAGCATGTTAGGATGCTTCGAAAGAAAAATTAAAGGCGAATATAAGGAGCAGTGAATAACAATAGAGTGTGAAAAAGACGATACAACTTCGAACTTTATAGAATATACCAGGAACCTGATATCATAAAACATATTATGATAGGACGTCTGAGGTGGATAGGGCATAAAATGTGGATGGAACAAAATGACCCAGCTAGAAAAATGCTTATTGATAGACCCATTGGTCAGAGAAGAAAAGGAAGACCCAGAACAAGGTTCCTTGATAACATCGATAAAGACATGAGAATTATGAGAATACGTTCTTGGCGGAGGAAGGCGATGGATAGATCCTTCGGCTTCCTGGTCCGCGTTTTCTTCTACATTTCCTTATAGAATTAATTGCAGCAACCCATATCTTTTGCTGTTCCTCATGATGTGATCAAGGTATTCGATTTTGGCTGTTTTTATTTTGGTTATCAACTCCTTTTCCTTTTTCCATTTTTAATAAAACGACCTGGTTTTCAAGACGACTCAATTTTCTTGCAGATAACAGAAATAGGAAAGATATTACATCGTAGCAACGTATTATGATTGATTTGAAACAGCTAGTTGAGTTGAAAACAATATACGGCTTACATACTAAATCTGGATAATAGTCAGTTTATTACTTATCCACAGTCTTTATAAGTATTTGTAGATTATTTCGAAAAAATGTTGCCCCTTTTTGATTGGAAGTATATTTTACCGGCAATTTTATCCTAAATTAGTCCGTTGATTTTTAGTTTTGTAGTTATAGTGCATTTTATTCTTAAAAAATTAATATAAATGAATACGTCTATGGAATTTTCGATTTTCAATCCGGAAATAGTTTTTAAAAAAATTAAAAAAAATATTATCAGACTTAGCCTGTAAAGGTTTATAAATTGACGTGGGGTAGTACTACCAATTTGACAGTTGACTTACTTGACATAGATCTTATAGGCGTTAGCCATATTTTGATCGAAATTCTGATAGGTATTGTTGAACGTTCGGACGACCATTTTGTGCTTATGTAGTTATAGATGATGTGTCTCTGACCTGCTATTAACTCATTAATGCTGATGTATTCTGAATGCTGAATTCCTCTTTTAGTATTAGTAAGCTGCTATATTCTATTGCTATTGGTGTGTTTGCTACACATTTAGAAAGATAAGAGCTGCTTCTTCGACTTTTTTCTTTTTCATATCTTTTGTTTCATGATTCATGATGCACCTTTCCATTGTACTCTGTGCTTATTTCCCAGGTATGCTTGCATATCTGTGATTTGTTGAAATCTCTGTTTTTTATGTATGCTTCATGCTCGTTTATCTTAACACTTACTGGTCTTGTGGTTTCTCTCACATAGAAATTTCTGCATTCACAGGGTATTTTATAGATTCAGTACTTTAATTTTGTTCGTGTGTTGTTGGGTTTGGTTTTGGACATGATAGATCTCAGTATGTTGGTTGTTTTGAACTCTGTGATGTTGAACTTATTTCTTATCCTTTTAAATTTTTCTGATAAGACCTTTACGTATGGTATTGTGGTCATCTTTGAATCACTTCTTGTGAGTGTTTCTGGATTGTTTGCTTTTTTGATTAGCTGCAAGAAGAACCCATGCTGCTGAAAATTTGTCTGAAAGATACATTGGTTTTGTGTCCTTTTTGGGCCTCTTATCATATAGGTGTGGTGTACTTCTGTGTGTGGGGGGGGCTTACATTTGCTGTCGATTTTGTGGTTTTCTAGTTTCCTTTTGCAAACTACTTTTTATTTTTCTTTTTCGGGTCTGTCTGATTTAATTCCTGTTTTTAAAATAGCTTGTGAGCAATATATCATCTTTCGTACAACGGATTTCAATCTCTATGGTTAATGAAAAGTTTAGTTAGAGTTTTTTTATATTTTTTGCAAAAAACAATTCTTAGAATGGCATACTATATTTATATTTAAAAAAGCGTATGTTGCGCTCAATATATTGCATGTGCCAATACAAACAATGATAAATTATTTACACCTCTAATAGATTTAATGTTAAACCTGTAACTTCACAATGCTAATGAATATCTTACGTTGATTAATACTCTAGTAATTAATGCAACGAACACGCCATATAGCTGCGTGTGTGTGTATATATAGAGCAATAGCATATAACTGTCGGTTTATGTGCCGCTTAAACTATGGTTTGGGATTACCATAATGTGTACAGAGGATAACGACAACACCTGTAATGCAGATTAGGATGAAATTTTTATGTGGCTTCAATGTGGATAATGCGGTGGCAATACTAGGTCATGCTTTAACCAGGCGGTTTTAATAAAGACACATGTGCTCCCGTCAAATTGGGGAAATTAATGTGAAAAGATGAAAAATGCTCAGTTAAGAAATAAAAAGACAGATTATTAACATATACAAATAAATAATTATTACTAATGATTTAGCTTGTTATTTTTAAGAATTTTCCGTAAGTTTTCATATCCTGCACAAATATTTAACAATATAGTTGTCAGTAATCATTTTCGGTTTGGCTAAAAATCTGGATCTCTCCCTTCCTCTCTCTCCCTTCTCTCTCTCTCTCTCTCTTTTCTCTCTCTCTCTCCCCCTTTCTCTATTATATCATGTTTCTGCTTGTATGTACTGCTTTGTACTAACCGGCGGGCGAACTTTCGACACCAAATTGTCTTTGTACCTGGGGTAATCGAAGGGTCAAATTTTATTATAGGAAATTTCGACACCGCGGCGTAAAGCAGGTAGGTAGGTAATTAGCGGCGATGGACATTTGCACCCAAGCAGGACAAGCGGGTTTTCCCAATATTTATTGTCACGGCGGGGGGCGTGGCACTTGTGTACTTGTGACTAAATTATTTCAGTTGTAATTTATTTCTTGTTTGACGTTGACTTGTGCACGTATACGGATATTTAAAAAATGATTTTGATAAAAAGTTCCCGTGGTCGAGATTTATTAGTGGTGGAGCATCATTCGTTCTCGAAACAGAAAGTGTTAAAAAGCGGCGAGATATTTTGGCGCTGCATCCAAAGAAACACTAAGTGTTCCGCAAAAGTGTTTACAATAGGCTGTGAGGATCTCACCATCACAAGAAGTGATTTGGTACATAATCATGAAGCCGATCCAAAAAAGCTTGAAGTAAAGATGGTAACCAATGCATGTAAAAGAAAAGCCCAAGAGGACATATCGGAAAAGCCTGCCAAAATTACAAGAACTGCTGTTGCTGAGTGTGATGCCAATTTGCTGACGGTTCCTGACATAGCTAGCATAAGAAAGAACATTTACAACTGTCGTCGTAAACTGTTACCAGGTCCGTTACCAAGAAGCATATCAGAAGTCCATAACGCGGTTAGTAATTATTCTCCTAAAACCTGTCGCAATGAAAGTTTTTTGTTTTTAAATCATCCTGAATTAAATGTAATTGTATTTTCATGCGAGACAAATATTAGTTTGTTGTGTAAATTAAAAACTTTGTATATGGATGGTACATTTTCATATACCATTTCAATGTACATTTCAGTACCAAATATTTCCTACAATTATTTACTATACATGGCTTGGAAAATGGACATTATGTTCCTTTAGCATACTTTTTGTTAAAGAACAAATTGTCAATGACATACAAAAATTTATTTTCTTTATTAAGGTCTAAGATTTTTGAAACATTTCAATTATCATTAGAGCCAACTTAAATATTTGTGGACTTTGAAAAAGCAATTCACTGTGCTTTATTGTATATGTGGCCCAATGCAAAAATTAGTGGATGCCGTTTTCACTTACACCAAAACTGGTTTAAAAAAATTCAATCTTTGGGTTTGGTACAAGAATATAAGGATACAAATTCAGAAATTGGAAAATGGTTAAGGCATACGTTTGGTTTAACTTATTTAAATCCAGCAGAAGTTGAAGAATGCTTTCTTTATGATTTAATGTCATATAAACCTATAAACGCAACACTTGATATATATGCAGATTATTTACTGGAAAATTACATTTTCGATAGCGCTCTATTTCCACCACACATATGGTCTAATCAGAATCCGTCTATTGCGAGGACCACAAATGCCTGTGAATCCTTTCATTCGAGATTTAATTCTTCTTTTTATTCAACACATCCTTCTATTTTTATTTTTATTGAAAAGTTAAAAGAATTTCAAGTAGACACTTATGTCAAAATAAATAGTTTACATATACCAGCAAAAATCAAAGATACTACTGTTAAGGCTAAATTGGCATTTTTGGAGAAAATGATGGATAAACTACGATCCCAACAAATACGTAGGTTAGATTTTATAAAAGCTGTATCTTATCATTCCTATAATAGCAAATAAATCATTGTATACAAGTATATTAACGGTAAAATGTACAAAAATTAGGTACTAGTTGTATTATATTTAGATATTATTACAGTTATAAAGAAATAAAATCCACATTACTTTTTTATTAAAATAAATAAATTAATTAATTATGGTATTTTATTTATGTCGCAGCTATATTTATTTGGTGTCGAATATACCTGTAAGATAAAAACGAGAATTGGGGCTGGTGTAGAAAATTGCCATTAAATTTTAGTCGCTACCTGCTTAATGTCGAAATTTCCTACGCCCGTACTAACAGATCATTTTTTTCACTATTTTTCTCTGTCGATTCGTTTGATTTAACATCAGCAGAAAAAACCAAATGTATGACAATATCTAAATACCCACTACGATGTAAAATCAAAATTGATGGGAAAATAATAAAGTAGGAAGTAAGGTTTAGATATCTGGGAATAGATATAACTAGTTACGGAGATGTTGAAGAATAAGTACAACAACAGAGCTTAAAAGCAAGTAAAGCGGCGGGATCTCTTAATGACACAATCTTTTGGATAGGGAGATAAGCGAAAACATAAGAAGAGCATGCAATATAGAAGACATAAATGGATGGGTGACAAAACTGAAACAGGAGTAGAACGAACACATTAGTAGAATGGCATAGGATAGGATAGTATGAATAGCACGAGATAAGTCACCAATTGGACGAAGAAGTATTGGCAGACCAAGAAAAAGATAATGCGATATTGAAGAAGAAACAGGCGTTAAATCCTACATACAAAAAGGAAAAAGAAGGTTCGTTTAAAGTTTGTAAACCATTATTTTCTGTTTCGACAATTGCTGTTAATTACCAATTATTAAGACGCCAATCTTCTTCTAGTCCACGACTACACCTGATATTTATACTTCTTCTAATTGAGCTACAACCTTTTGTGGGTCTTGGCTTGCTTAATAACGTTCTTTTATTCTGCCTGTCGGATATTTATACAACTGATATATATCGTCGCTGTAAAAGCAAACCACCAGAGATTTTCACCAGAGCGCTCTAAAGATTTTACAATTAATTTTTTATCGCTTAGGTAATATAGTTTATTTCACACTAGAGCTACCATTTGTAAGTATAAAATTATTAAAAGTTGTTCTTGCTGGACTTCTTCTTCTTTAGCCTTAAGTAATCCAACTTTGGACATGGGCCTCCCCCAAATCAATCCAGTATTTTCTTTTTTGCGCCACTTGCTTCCAGTTGTGTCCTCCGATCTTCTTAATATCATCAGCCCATCTCATTCGTGGTCTTCCTCTGCTTCTCTTTCCTAACCATGGCCTCCACTGTTGTATTTCGTGGTTCCATCTCTTATCCTTTAGTCGGGCATTGTGTCCTGCGAAGCTCCATTTTAATTTGGTAGCATGGACTATTGGCTGCTAACCATGACCAAACTAACCATGGCTGCTAACCATGAGAGTATGGCTGGACTATTCCTAACAAATAACCGAGTTATTAACTAAATCCAAAGAAATATGCAGATATGTCACTATGACTTTAAAATGTGATTATTGTATGCATTTAAGCCACGGTGACAACAGTAAAAGGAACTTATTACAGGCGAGTAAAAAATTTAAAATGAAGTTATACCTAACAAATTTATTGCTCTTCCTATAATCTTTTTAAACGTTAACATAGATCCCTTTACGTCATGAGAATTTACTGTTTATGTCTTTGTTATTGTTCAGAATAAAAAAGTGGGCGACTCAAGAGTTTTACTGGAATACTAGGCAAATTATAGAGAAGGTTATTCTATAGTAGATCAACTGTTTAACTTGACAAGTATAATTAAAATATGAAGAGCAAGGGGTTATAAAAGAACTTGAAAATTGATCGACAAGCACTGTATTACAAGCTTAGCTGTATGGGGTTGTCTTCTAAAATGCGGGAAATTATCAACTGTCTTTATCATTTTGAGCAGTGTATTTGATTGGTCTGACATTATGTTATATTTATTATGACAGATAAATAATAAAATAAACAAACAACAAACAATTGATTACATATGTTAATTCATAAATTGTAATAATTATTAAGGTCTAAATTTTGATATTATTTTGAATTCCTGCATTTTATAAAGAGAGTATATAAATGATAGTTTTTACATAAAATAGATAAAATCCATCTCCATACATTGGCGCTAAAATAACCAGCTGCTCGGTATTTATCAACATATAGAGGATTAAATATATTATTATGTGGTCTATACGCCCCAATTTTGCCATTTTTAAAAGATTAAAAAATTTTCTCATCTGTAAATATTACCCTGTCCCAAAAATCTTGATTTTGTAGCTGATGGTTTAAAGCAAATATATGTCTTGATTGCTTCTGTTGTGTTGTAAGAGCTTGTTTTTTGCTGCAGTTTTGTAACTAAGACGCGATGCTTTAAATCTGCGCCAAGTTGTTGTCTTTCTTCCCGGAAACTGTGACATCATTTTTACAGTTTAAGTATCTTCTCTAAGGATTCTCTTCTAATCTCTCCAAAAGCGTATGATCTTCATGAGCGGTAGATTTTTTTGGTCTTCCAGAACCTTGCTTTTTTTCGAGAGTTTCTTGTTCCCTCTTGCTTTTAGTTATTTGCTAGCATGTGGAGCCATTTTTTGAGGTTGAACAGAGGAAGTTATCTGACAAATTTTAAGATTTAGCAGTGACAATGACAGTATGTAAATAATAAGTATTTATCCATATACTATTTCTATATACTATATTATTTAACTATGTATTTATCTTTCAAAATGCACTGCTCAATTTTCTACAAAATACGCTTTTAGAGTCGTATCAGCTGTACATAAACAAAATTTAAAAGTGTAAAGAATTATATTTTATACAATTTTGATTTTTTTTTCACTTTTTTGTTAAAATCAGTATTTAAGGCCGTAGGTTTGTTCCTTTTATAGCTTGATTCTGAGAGATCTAGGGATCGTTAATCGCTTGTGTCTCGTTAGGCTTGTCATAGGCGTAGAACCTTAAATATTGATTGTAGCACAAAAAATCAAAGAAATCAAAATTGTATAAAATGTAAATTTGCAACAATTTCAGTCGTTACCATTTTTGACGCAACAGTTGAACTCAGGCACGATTTTAAATTTACACGACTATTAACCCCCTTAAGGATTAGAATAATAAAATTTGGGGCAGCTCGCCATGCAAGGTTAAGCCTTTTTTCGTCTAACTCGACTGGACTACGATATTTATTGAGAATAAACAGCAATTTTAATTAAGACTACGGTGTATATAAGGTTTTAATTTCCACAATAAAAATTGTGGATTATTCCCGGTAAATATTATAGTTAATATAGAATTGTCAGACAGCTCTGTTTTTTTTTTACTTTGCCTTCAATTAATCTCTTAATATCTTGTTCTTGCCGATTCGTTCTCATTTCTCGTTACTTTTTAAAGTTTGTCCGACGTAACTTTTTTTCTTTTTTTTTGTCCCCCTTTTTCCTTCTATTTTTATCCCTTCATATTTTCTTAGACAATTTACCTTTGATGTACTAAACTGATACGAGTATGAACAATTCTAGAATTATTAATTCGCGCCGAGTTGATGAAAGTGAATGAAACTTACCCCGAATAAGGTCTTCCCCTAAAACAAAAATTTAAAATAAGAAAGGAAAATAATACTTTGTATATAAAAAAATTTAGCATCGAGTTATAGAAAATATTTATTTATAATTATAAAAAAATCTTTAACAAAAGTTAACCAAGAAAATTATTTAAAATTATTGCAGAATGATTGAAAGCAAAAAATTGGCATTCTAGTTATATTTTCGGCACGAAGGTTTTCATTTGTTCAAACCATCACCAATAAAATATTAATCTAGAAGTAGAAGAAAAGCGACCATGATGTGGAGATCATGCGTTTCTACCTCTACATCTATTTCAACCGGACTGTGACCAATTAGAATGTAGAAACTACAGAGAAATAACTCTCCTTGATACAGTAAGAAAATATTTTCTTGGGTCTTATGCAGTAGTACGTAGATATTTGAACAAGCTTTTGGGTGAGTATCAAGCTGGTTTTATACTTGGTCTTATTAAATGTACTTACCACTTACGAGTGTTAAGGCAGATATTGATTATCTAATTTAATAAATAAGTCCCAAGAAAAGCCCTGTTTGTGATCTAATAACCGGTAAAACTCTACAATAACTACTTGTTATAGCCACAAAAACACTCCAGCAAATAATCTATTTAATAATAAACTACTTCCATTATCCCAGGAAAATTTGGATCTGTCATATTTGGAAACTCCCAATATCAATCACCGTCGCTTGTCACATTGCTATGTTTGCTTGATGTATTTTGTTGTGGTCGTACAAGCGAATTATTTTCATGGCTTTTGTGGTAGTAGAAAAAACGTAATATAAAAAATAATTCTTAAATAATATTATGTATATATGTGCAAAGATTCACTGGACGTACTTTATAATGCGTTTTAAAACTACCTTAAATGGCGCCGTTATTAAAAAGTTGTAACTGTTATTTTAATCTTTCAAAATTACGTATAATCACAGAAAATTCGGTTATAATTGTGTTTATTGCAAAATTAGAAAATGAGTTGTGGATATTGCTACAAGTGCTTATTCAATTATAGATATTAACTTAATTTGATTGTATATGTGTTATGATGACGATAGAATAGTCATGTTGTTTGGTTTATGCAATAGTTATTAACTTGTATAAACACTAACGTATCAGTGAGCGTATCATTGGTATCATTTTTTTTATATTTCCTTTAAACATGATTATTCCGCCAGCTATTAACTTGCACAAATAAACAATGAAATGATTCAAAGCTGCCATATAGGACATACATCCTATATAAGTAATAACCAAATAAACATCCACAGATAATCTCAGAACTTGTAAACTGATACACGTAATCACATACACACATAAATATAAAGTACACATAAACACATATACACCTTCACCATACTCAATCGACAAAACACTAGACATCCACATTACAACTTGCTAATAATACGATTACACCATCCTACACGTGGAATACAAGGCAGTTAACTAAGCGATGCTCCAGAGTGTCAGCGAACTCTGATGTATCTTAGCCTTGTCACGCTATGTGCACTCTTGTCAAAATTTCATCCCAACTTGTGGGCATGGAGGCAAAAATAGATAGCACAGAATAGTAACTCCTCTGAGTCTATAAATAAAAATATAAAATAGGTCTTAATAACTCCAATCAAGATCCTATGGGCGAACCTTCATGACGGTAAAGCAGCTTTGGCATAACTTGCTGTTGCTATGAGAAGCTCGATTTACTCTCGATACAATAGCCCTGCGGATACCGAAACCAAATAAAAGGACTATCGGTTGTTAACGGGGAACCTATATACGTATACGAACTGTGGTATTGAAGGAATAAAGTGCCCTTCTACAAAAGACAGTAAGTACACTTTTAGCATACAAAGTGAAAAAATCAGTAGTTTACTATAAGAAAAGAAATAAAACTATAGAAAGAGACAGGAAGATCAGATTCATTATGCAATAGCTTGTAGGATTCACTGAAATAATCGTCATATCATATTTTAATCTAGCAATAAGCGATTTATGCTCTGGTATACTTTCTCCCATTGTAACAAAAACAATTGAGGAGATGTAACAAAACAAATAAATTAAAGCTGGCTAGCTGAATGTGCCGGAGAGTGACTACTTAACACTCAAAAGAGGATTCGGCAAATTTGCATGCCCTACAGAGACCGTAGAATAAAAAAATGAATGACAAGGTAATAAACAATCTATAGATATATAACTGAGGTAAATAAAAATGATTATAGAAGTTGCTCCAAAATGTGAGTGGGCGCCAGGAAAGTATTAACATAAAGTTTCCAAGGTATCTTGTAAAGCTATTTGCTGAAATACAAAAAAAGGATACAGGTATGAATTGAAATATTTAGTTTACACCAAAAATTTAATCCCTATCCAATATATACAATCTAAATTTACCCTAAAATACCCACCACCAATTATGTACAGTCAACTTAGTTAATTATCTACAAAAAAAAATAAATGCCCTAGTTGTACGCAACTGATCCTTGATGATCTAAATTTACCAATAATAAGATATAGAAAAAATTGTAATGATTGACCTAAAAAGGTAATTACTTGCCTCAGAGATGCAACTCTGTCATTTGGCTTTCAATCGAAGGTTGTAATAAAGTAATGAGGACAATATCCTGAAGGGATAAATGCCCAAAGGTTTGAAAATATAATAATAATAAAATCTTAATAAGTAACTCTCTGATTAGATATGTACACATAAAATCGCACAAATTGAGTTAAATGGGAGGATTTAAAACCTCCACCTGGACGTGACAATTTTACTGCATATATATATTATAATTATTTAGAAAAAATGACGGGTCTTTATTATTAAATGAAACAGTATGATTTAAGATTGGAAACAAAATATTATAAACAAAATTATTAACAATTAATGAATAAAAAAAAATATAAAAAAAAATGAACAATGTTCCACCCTCTAAATAAGGGAGGTCTTTCGGGCTGGTATCCTGAAGTGGTCCGAGAGTAGTCTGAGAGAGCTCTGGACCTCTGATGGAACAGACGGGCAAATGGGCAAATTCAAAAACGCAAATTCTTTTCCTCCTTGTAAAAAAAAATCCCCAAAAATAAATGAGAAAAAAAATCCTCGATCCTGGATTTAACTTCTTGGGGTAGGCTAAAAAGAACAGTTGTGTTACAATTCCTCCTTACGCTTAATAAAAAGAAGGGAAAAATACAAGGTTTATTAACAAATGAAATAACTTGAAAAATATTACAAAAAGTTGCTGGGAAGCTTGTATCAAAGAAAAAAGCTGTAATGATTTTGTAGATAATGTGACCTTCGCATGGTCTGACAATATTTGATGTAAAATAAATTGATCAAATAGATAATTTTTAACGAAAACTTGCTACGGAAATATTTTTGAATGTAAAAGAACGATATGAGGCAGAATATTTTTACAGATAGACTTAATAGATAATAGATAGTTTTAAAAATGGATACCTAAATATATGTTTTTAAGGCCGGGAAGTAAAATAGAAAATTGATATGATTTTATAACATTACTATATCTAAATCCAGAATGTTTCTTAATGAAATAATGTGATAAATGACAGATATATATATCCCTAACGAAGGGAAAAATGACGATATTATAGAAGTTAAAATGGCTGATGGTTTTTACACTGTTATTTATAATTGAATCAACTACCCTTTTTTTTTGTTAAACGATGTTGTCTACCAAAAGGTTAAAACCAGAATGAGCGCTAATTGCTAGCCGGATGATCATGTTGCCCTACATCATCGTAGGTGTCGCTGTTTAAGCCAACTTAGAAATTCAAAATTCAGAAAAGCATTAAGAGGATTGGGATTTTAAAATTGTATTTAAAAATGTTTACGGATTATTAAAGTAACGGACTCGTTACACCATTAGACATGTCCTTCATGCTCATTCAATCCGTAGTATATACTCTCCTTAATAAAACAAGCTCCACAGGTTTATCGTTATCATATACAAAATCAAAAATAATAAAATTTAGTAGACGACTTCCCTCCCTATCTTTTAGTATTATGATTGACAAAGCTTATCTTCCCGTTATCAGAGAATGTAAAGTACTCGGTTTAAAGTTTGATTCTCGACTTACCTGGAAGCAACATATTTATATTAGAAATAAAAGGTGAAGCGTACAAAAGATTAAATATTATCAAAACTCTTTCGCACTTTCGATTATTATCAAAATGTCCTTCTTAAGATATACAGATCTCTTATTTGTTCCAAACTGGACTATGGTTCTTACATACACATCTCTTTTTTCTAAAACACATCTTAATCTTTTAAATTCCATACATCTCAGTATTATACAAAGCTTTTTGTATTTGCATAGTCGCCTTCCAATCGAGCACCGTTGAAAACCTATATTGCGAAGCAAATAAATCCCCTCATTGGATTAGACGGAAGCAACTACTACTCTCCTACGCAGAATGTATTTCTTCTAATCCCCCTAATCCAGTATATCCTCTTTTTGTATCATCCACGAATATACTGCAAGAACTGTCTAAATTAGCATTATTAAAACTCATCCCACTAATTTTGGTACATTTACTTGATGACATATCTCTATGAAAAACAATTCCACCTCGCCTATTCCCATATCCTCCTTAGTCTATAGTCATTCCTCAATGTAACACATTACTTACAAAATACGATAAGTTTATAACTCCCAAGGAACTCGTTATAAAAACTTTTAAAGAAATTATCTTTACAAAGAAATACAACATAGTACTATACATTATTGCTTTAAAAAATGATCCCTGAGTAGGCTGTTCTGTTACAACGTCACATACTCTAACGTCATCCCATATCCCCTCCTATTGCAGCGTATATACTGGCGAACTATTCAGTACACTTTAAACTATCACATATATCGACAAACAAATATCAGTTACTCTAATCTGGTTACCATTCCATATTGGTAGGTATCACAAGCAATGAATTTGTAGACCACCACGCAAAACTTGCCTCAACATCTTTACATCTTCTGATTTCGCTGTTAAGGTCCAAATTAGTAAGGACTTAAAATCTCACATTAAAAGAAGAACAAGAACCCAATGGCAACAATACTGGGACACCAACTACTCAGCTTTACATCAAATACACTTTGGCACCACAAATTTGTCCAGACGAGATCTTATCGTGGCAAGGAGACTTCGGATCGGACATACAAAATTAACACATGGTTACCTGATGTCATCCAGTAATCGACCTACTTGTCAAAGCTGCCAATCACAACTGACAGTAAATCACATACTCGCCGAATGTCATCAATATTCTGCCAAAAGACAACTTTATCGCCTCAAATATACAAGGTATGTAACATTTTTTTATTTTATAACCGTCCTTGCATAAGTGGCCTTAGTAACCGAGCACGTTAATTTTAAATAAAAAATAATAATAATATTGGATATTAAAAAAAAAAGTTATTAAAATTGGAATTAAAGATTACCACGAACAGAGTTATTACCACGGGAACATTATTAAAAACAATAAGTCGAAAACTAGACCAATTTCATTCCTTCTATTTATCAGACTAGCGTTACACTAAATCGGTGTTATCTCCCCACTCGTGCAGGTCTGCTAGCGACAAAACCAAATACTCATTTTATTGGACTTCCTGAATAGACCATTATTTCCACAAAGATCTCGAAAGCTTGTTTGTCTCAGGAAGCAATCTCCTTCAAGTGGCAAAACAAACACTAATAATATGTCGTTTGTTCGTGTCTAATATGAAATCAAGAATGCGTTGTTTATCTAACCATCGCAGTGGAAACGGACAGCAGCCAGCGTAGAAAAGAATTAGGAAATTATCTTTGACATATCACAACAATGTTTTAAAAAATATATGAGAATTGTTCAACTCAGCGTGGAAATTGTGTGTAAGATGTGTCTAAATTACCGAGAACTCGGGTTACATACACGGGAGTGAAAATTATCTGTTGTACTGGGTGATCCATCATTAATAATATGTATTATATTTCTGAATGTGCACACAGTGATTTGATATTAATGAGATATGGATAAATTATGTAGTTATTACCAGAAACATTACGATTTCGGTCAATTAATTTTAGTGAAATTATTGATATTAAGATTTAATTTAATTCATTTATGACTACAAGTCATTAAAGGCTACAAGGCCTTAAGGTCACAGTGATGTTAAAAAAATCTTCTTCTTCTTCTTGTCCTTCTTCTTCTTCCTCTTTATAAGCAATTCTGCTTGTTCATTGGCGGATTAATATCTTTATGAAAGATTGTCACTCCATCTCTTGCGCGGTCGTCCGATACTTCTTCTGTCGATTGGTGATTTATCTCTTGCTATTTTGACGACACGGGTCTCCTACATTCTGCTTATGTAGTTATTTCATTCTTTTCTACGACTACGTCATGTACGATTTTAAGAATGTCGAGAATTATTGCATGACATTTTAGTTAAATTTGACAGTTGTAGGATCGTAATCTCTCTTTTTCTAATTGAAAATAATTTAATAGTTTTAATATTAGTCTTTGTTCTTTCTCGATATATTTCGGTATATTTAAAATATTTTTATGACAATAAATACAAAATTTTCACTGTAAAATCTCTGATAATACTAATCTGGAATGACAATTATCATTTTATCAGTTGACATTGTGAAAGTACTGTCACGATCGAGACAATCTGCGTCAAATTATATTTATGCGCATCGTTGATTGCATATCCATTGAGCGTATTCTAAACTCCAACCAATTATACATCCGTAAGTAGAATTAGCTTTACGATAAATCATTTTCTAAGTTCCCTTCATTTGTTTCCCATTCTGTACCCTCTTCCTTTGTTAACGCTTTTGATGATTTCATCCATGATCAAATTGAAGAGAATGGGGTTCAATGAATCCACTTGTCTTATTCCACTGCCTATTTCTATAGATTCTGTAAGTTGTCCATCTATTCTGACTTCCATTTTGTTGTTTTGGTAGATGTTTTCGATATTTTTTTTTTCGAAAAAAATCATGCAATACAGTTATTATAAAATTCTAAATTTGGGAGTTCTGGCAGTTACAGGCGTGTACTTACATATGAAAATGTTTTATATTTCTAGGAAATTAAAAATTACTAATGAGATTGAACTATCTAGAGCAATACAAAATGACTAAATGTGAACCAACAAACATTAATATAGACAGAGAAAAATGAACTTTTTAATAAGAAATGTCACAATATCAATACTTACATTAGCAAATGGTAAAATACAGAAGCTTGGAGATTTATAAATTTAATTCGAATATCGTACAAATAAAGAACAAATCTACAGATAATAGAAATTATAACAAGGATATGTCGTAATTTCTTAGAGAATTAGCTTTTTAGCTAAGAAACTGGCTACTTAGCTAAGTGGAGCTTCTTAGACTAATGAAATTCAATGCCTCCTTTCTCTTTTCTATAAAGCTCAAAAGTCCTCAGTTTCTTATACTAGTGTCATATAATCGACGCGCCTCTTTTCTTTAAAGCTGAAACCTGAGCATTAAAATCTATTAATCTAAAATTATTTAAAATTAAAAATAAAGCAATCAACAATTTGGTTGATGAGGACAATTTGCAATGGACACTTGAGCTTTACAATATTCAATTGGATTTATTATTCTCAGATGAAGAAATAATCACCAATTAATCTCTTAACTCGCAACCTACTAAGTTAGTACCTAAAGCTACAATACCTTTAGGACATTCTACTAATCCATTACATAACGAAACAGTCAAATATTTGCTATTATTGCTCCATTCTTAGAAGGAGAAATTAAAGTAAATCAATTTCTAGTGTAAATAATTCCTAAGCTATTTCAAATCCATTCCATCAGGATCTAAATAATTCTCAACATGGAGAAACTAATTCGTACAATAAAAATATATTCAAATAGGTAAAAGAAATAAAATAAGACTTACTCACAATCAATTTTTTTTATATTATATTATCTTATTTTATTTCTTTTACCTATTTGAAATGGACTCACATACGCAACACATTCATGATAAAAATACATTTCTTGAAAAACTGGGCTCTACTACAATATCACGTCATCGTCCGAATATATTACTAAAGCAGCTAGACAATGAAGTTGTAAGCACTAACGATGTACTTTTCAGAAAGAAAATATTTTATCAGGAACTGCGAGCAACGGTATGAAGCGAAATGTATTATCACATCAATATACCAAGGTTTACCGAGTTTTATTTTGATACAGCATGAAGTAGATTCTACTCAGTGTGGAGAAGAGCCTACTAAGGACCGCAACGTCAATAAAATTAATTATAATGTTACATTATTTCAAGATTACTGTAGACACTTCTGAAATACAGCAGTCTTGTTTCAGAAGTCGATAGTCTACAGCATTTTCTGCCAAGTGAATTCCAATCCTACAGTTATTCCATGCAGCAACGATTTGCCTTTTATTTCGTCCTAAATCAAGCGAACATATACTTCAGTTGTTATTGATTAGAACTGATTATCTTTTTCTCCAATTGCCAAATTTAACAATGGAAGTAAATAGGACACTAAGATTAACTAACACGCACAATATTTATAATTTTTATGAGTAAGTAAAAAAATGTAAGATGTTAACACTTTAAAAATATTAAACAAAATAATAGTTCATTAATATTACCTCAACCGTTAAATAAAACTTTACAACGATTCAACTTTTGTAAAGCTGCTTTTATATATTCCAGAAACTCAATTACATCATTTATAATAGTAAAAAAACATTATTTTTGCAACTTGTTACTAACAGACAAAGCATTTTGTCCAGAATTACCATAACATGTGTTTGTTCTCTCGCCATCATCCGAGGAATCGAACAGATACCCTTAGGTAGAGCACCAATCCCTTGTTATTTTTCCCCGACTAAGAACACAGATCAAGATTGACAGTAAATTCGGCCCCAATCCTCTGCAATCTGATTAAAGATACGACACTCGGATAGCTCAAAAATAAACTAGAAAAATCAATGACGTTACGGGTTTTTCTGTACTTGAATCTTGAAGCTTTTTTGTCATACATGGAAATATTACCCCATAAAAATATTACAATATAAAGAGAAATATAAAAAGTAATTAGCTGGACATTCAAAGAACTAGAAAAGATTTATACATATTTTAAAAAAGCGGCAAATACTATGGACCTAGAAGTTAATGCCTCAAAGACAAAATTACAGAAAACAACTAAGGAAAAAGTACAAATGAAAGGTACTCATATATAAGTGATGGATTCGACATTTACTTGATGGAAATTCATTTTATCTAACAATAAAACACTAACATTTCCACAAAATTTATTTTAATTTATTATCAGTACAGCTGTTTCGGCAGAGTGCCTTTCTCAAATGATCTATTTTTGGTAGGCGTTTACACTTTATCTCTTTCTTCTATCTTCAGCCTTAAGTAATCCTACTTTGGACATAGGTCTCCCCCAAATCAATCCAGTGTCTTCTATTTTGCGCCACTTGCTTCCAGTTGTGTCCTCCGATCTTCTTAATGTATCAGACCATCTCATTTGTGTTCTTCCTCTGCTTCTCTTTCCTAACCATGGTCTCTATTGTTGTATTTCATGGGTCTATCTTTTATCCTTCAGTCGGGCATTGTATCCTGCGAAGCTCCATTTTAATTTAGCAGCATGTTCTCCTGCTTTTCTATAAGTCTCACCCTGAGCATTGATCTTTCCATTGCTCTTTGTGCCTTTCCTATTTTATCCATGTTAGACTTCGTTAGTGTCCAGGTCTAGCTTTCTTGTAAATATTATGTATGAGCATTCTGTATCGGGAGTCTATCCTGCAGTTGTTCATATTGCTCAAAGGTCCATGGAGTCGAATGCCTTTTCATAATCAACGAAGCCAATGTATAAGTTCCAATGATATTCTTTGGCTTTCTCTATTAGCGTTCTGACTGTAAGAAGACGATCCGCTGTACTGAAACCTTTTCGGAATCCTGCCTGCTCTACCTGTTGATAGCTATCGAGCTTCGACGTTAACCTGTTAGTTATTACTCTCATAAACAGTTTGTACATTTGGGACAACAGGGAGGTTGGCCTATAGTTTTTCAGATCTTCCCTGTCTCCTTTTTTGCAGAGAAGTATTGTCAAACTTGCATTCCAATCATCTAGGACTGCTCCACTGTGAAGACATTCGTTAAAAAAAATTTTATTTTTTCGAGAATAATTTCACTCCCCTTCTTCAACATTTCTACAAGCATTCCATCTGGGTTCGGAGCCTTATTGTTCTTTAGTGGTGCCATAGCTTGTTTTATTTCGAAGGATTCTGTATTAGGGAATATTTCTGAGTTGACATTCTTTATCTTTCTCTTAAATTCTTCCTTTGCAGTGTTATCTGGGTTCTTGCTTGAGGAACATAAATCACGGTAAAATGTTTGAGTAACTTTTAGGATTTCGTTTTTTTTTCTTATTTTTTTTTCCATCTTTATCCTTCAATGAGATTATTATAGGCTTTCCTAAGTTTAATCTTATGCATTTTAGGTCTCGGTTCTTTTCTATTATTTTTTTCACCTTGTTTTCATTGTAGATCCTTTAATCCTCCTTTACTCCCTACACTTACACTTTATAGTCTTTTTAAATGCATAAGTTGAGGAGAGGAGAACTGTTTTTCTCAAGTTGGTCATTTAGAATTATATCTGTAATGGTTTATTTGACATGTAGAATATATTTTTCTATTATTAAAAGTCCTTTTGTGTTCTGCTACACGTTTGTTAAAAGTTTTACCAGTTTGACCGATGTAAATTTTTAGGTAGTCGCCACAAGTCAAAATTAGTATCTATTAACTCAAAAATAAGAATATACACAACAGTTATGAGACCCGTAGTAACATATGCATGAGAAACATGGACTTTGACTAGTGAATAAAAGAAACACAGTCTTAGATGGGAAAGAAAATTTATATGGACCTATATAGGAGAATGGGGAATGGCGTATAAGAATGAACCACAAAATAAATAGAATATTTAGAAAACTGACTATAACAAAAGAAATACGAAGAAAACGAATGAGTTGATTGGGACACGTAGAAAGCATAAGATAATAAGAGAAATAAAAAACAGAGAAGAATTAAATGGGAAAAGACCGAGAGGAAGGTCCCGAAACAAATGAATTGATGGTATTAACCAGGATTTAAAGGAATTAGGAATACGAAAATGGAATAAACAAGCAGAGGAAAGAAAAACAAGGTCAACTATAGTCAAAGAAGCAAAATATACATGACACTGACATGATCTCCTCAAAGAAAACAAGCTAGGAAGTACTCTCCATGGGCTGTCAGGGTCACAGATGATGACGATAAAAAGTAATTTTGTCACCACGCTGGTTAAACTTTTATTAAAAAAAAACATTTTTAGTCAACCATTGGCTAAGGTATATCAACTTGTTTGATGGCAAACAACTTAAAAATTTCCTTAAATTATATTGCTTTTAATAGGTTAGACTTAATCTTTATCTCCAATTAATATTATTTCATTGATATTTGGTTATTCTACGTGATACAATTTTTTACAGTTTCTGTTCTTCACAAATTCTTTTTTTATCTTTATATCTCTTTTTCTTGATTTAGACGATACATTACCTGTCTATGATACTTGGCATTAAGATAATTTTATTAAACACTCTGCTTTCATGGAACTCTACCAGACGTCTTGTGATCTTGACGAAAGCAGACAAATTTTATGCAGAGTATTTTAGGAATTGTTCTAATAAATACTTATTTTATCGGTGTATTTCCTCGTCATACTACATTCATCCATACTCCATACTACATACAAGTATTTGTATTCATCTTTTGTATTTGTAATATCTTTTCTACTCTGGTTTTGATTTTAGCTCTTAGATTGAGAATATGTTTTGTAAAATCTTCTAATATACTTCACTGAATTTTTTCTACTTTCCTCTTCTAATATCATTTATGATTCTTAGGATTATGTAATGTTATGTTATTCATTTTACTATTAATTACTGTCCATTTATCGCTTCCTTATGTATTATGTTTTACATCTCAGAATGAGCAATCAGGCTTGTTCTTTATTGGTCTAACCGTCGCGGTGGAGTTCTTTCTCTACATATTATGACAGGTCATTGCCGTTTCCAATGGCCAATGAGAAGATCACGTTGTCAATAAACCCGGTCCATTAGACAGAGAAGCAGGGACTGCTTTGCGTCAGTTTTCTCTGTGGGTGAACGTGACTGTATTACAGCAATCAATCTATCTTGTATTATATGTCTATGCTTTTATTGCTACCTGATCTAACCTAACCTAATATACTTTCACTGATAATAGTAACAATTATATTAGTAATTTTAAGTTCTAATAATATTGATCATAGACTACTTGAGGATTCTTCTAAAACAAATTCCTCAGCGCTTACGAGTACAATTTAGATTATCAAAATGTATGTTGAAAATATTTTGCTTAGCCTTAACCCTACAGAACATCAAAAACATAAAAAAATCTTAAATAAACTTAAAGTTACTATAAAAAAATCAACAAATATTGTTAACGCACCCCCTTTTCTCCGTTCATGAGTGAAACCTTGAATAAACACGCCCTCTGCTAGGAAATTTTACGAACTGTTATCATATCCTAATGGACGGGTATCCCACTAACAAGCACCAGACTTGAAGCCGGGATTATTCTAAGCCTGTGGAAACTGTATGGAAGACTTTCTAGTTTCCACGTCAGTCAGACTGATGCCAAACTTTTCTGGGAAATCTTCGAGGGAAATGTTCTCCGGCCAAAACGTTTTGATTGCCTCGAAAATTATACTGATGGAATTCTTAAAAAATCGTACAAAAACTTTTCGTATCATATTATATAATACAATAAATTTTATTTCTTATTAAATATAGACAATATTTAGTATCTTTCATAATTATTATTTATTAATAATTATGCAAATAATTATTTACAAATTTTGAATATTGCTTATTATTTAATTAATATTGATAAAGCTGAAGATACAGGTTTTGATCAAATTTGTGGTGGGAGTGCGGGTCTGTTGCGAAAATTGTTGGAAAATTTTGTCCATTTAGCTCTTAGATATCTACACTCAGAAGCAAAAAAAAACGTTACGGAGAAAATTTTAGTCAAATTCAAAGTATTTCAGTTTTTTTTTTATTTTTAACCCTATTTTGATGATTTTTTTAGCACACTGTGTAAAAATATAAAAATTTTAATTTAGTATAGTGAGTTTTTTAATAAAATTTTGTATTTGACTTATTATACGGGGTTAATCGAAAGGTGGTTTTTTATCCAAACTTTGAAACATCCTGTGAAATAATTCCGTTAGCAAATTTGCATAGAACCTTTTTTTTCGGTTGTGGCCATGTCTTCTAAGTATTATGATTTTGGTTTCATGTGAAAATATGGATTGGTTCATTTTTAGGAGAGAAATGACTTTGCCACCCACAATTTACGATTTTTCCTATTATTACTATTATCTTTTGTATTAATTTGTAATACGACGATGGTGGGCTTTTGTATTGCCTCCCCTAGCCTCTATAACTGCCTGTAAACGTCGACTCATGCTGTCTATGAGGTTGCGAATATCATATTGCTACAGGTGTTTTGCTATTCCTGTTCTAGAGCCAAGCGAAGTTCGTTAATTGAGGCTGGTACGACTTTGCGACCTCTAATATTTCTACCAAGTATGTCCCAAACGTACTCTATTGGGTTTATATCTGACAAACACACTGAACAGTTCATTTTATTAATACCAACTTCCTCTAAATATTGCGTGACACACATTGCAGAGTGTGGTCGCGCATTATTTTGCATTAATAGAAAATCATCGCCGATATATTGAGAAAAGGGTACTACGTGATTCGCTAAAATTTCCTCAATATACCAGTGTGTGCAGTCAACGAATCCTCAATAAATACCAATAGTGTGCACCTCTCGGGATATTCCTGCCCATACCGTCACCGTACCATGCCATCACCTCCATGGCTAACGCGGGGACTGAAAGCGCACTCCGCAAATCTCTCTCCAGTTCGACATCATACTCGTTCTCTCCCATCTGATGGACGAAGACAGACATTACTCCATTGTCCTAAATTCCAATGTAAATGTTCCCTAGGAAATTGTAGTCTAGCCACTCTGTGCCGTGCGAGTAATTTGGGCCCAGTTGCTGGTTGCAAATTCATGTAATCTTCGACGAACTGTTACACTTACATTATTGCCTTGAACCTCTTGAAGCTGATTTCTTGTTTGCACCGCTGTTAAATGACGATCCCGCAAAGCGTTGACTCATATAAAACGGTCATCTAAAGCGGTAGTTTTGCGCTTTCTGCAACTTCCCGCTTTACTCTTGTTTATTCCAGTTCGCATAAAACATTTTGGTTGCTGGTGTCGAAAAATTTGTTTCTTTCAGATATGTGCCTGGTGGCGTAAGTATATAAATTAATATTGCGTTTTGGCTAATTATTTATCCCTTTGGTGTCTGTTTAAATATCAATATTGTTGGCGGTAGTTTTTTGGTTAGATATCGGGTTTGAAAACGATTATGAGGCTTATGGTTTTCCCTGCTATCAATGTTCTTTTTATAAATTTAGATTTCAATAAAAGTTAAGAAAAATTCATAAACATTCAGTTTCAATTTCAACATTAAGATATCAATGTTAAACTGTTCACTTTAATGACCATTAGAGCGTTATTCTGCTAACTGAAAGTGGCTGATATTCTAACGATATAAGATATTTATTTTACAAAGCCTAATTCAATTAAAATTTGTCTTGATAGCTCTATACTACAAATACATCCTAAACTGTCAATTTTCTGTTATAAAACAGCAAAAACACTTACTAAAACAAGTTTACGTTAGTTTCACAATTAAATTATATAAACGAAACTTTTACTAATAAATCCAAGAATATTTTCTAATTCTGTGCTATTCCTCCCCCGGATCATCTTTTCCGCCAAGCGATTATTCTATCTCAATTTCAAATTCATTACGACGAACAGTAGTAGCTAATTTGCCTAAAAAGTCTGCAGAACAAGCAGAAGCAAAGCGGAAAGGAATAGAGCAGGGCTTTCGGTGCCTTCTGCATTTACAAACACAATATTATCGCAAAAGTGTGAGTCGATAAAGCCGGTGTAAAGGTGGAGAGCTTAGAGTCGAGGCGTCGTAGAGAAGGTGTTCGCCGAAGTCGAAACTGTTTGCACTAAAAGCTCGCGCCTACCCGCCGTAGGGAGCTTTATTGAATGCAGAGGTCCCCAAAATGTTTGAGAATTGGTTTCACTACAATCTGAATTAGAAAAATAATAGTTGATCCAAATTAAGTATAGTGTGTTATTTAACAAAACCATATTTAACTAATATCTTAAATAATTTCGTGATAATCTCGTTGCAACTTTTTTATTTATATATCACGGTTTTATGCAAGGTGAACAGCAGCTCTTAGGTAAACAGATTTTTTAGTAGGTAAAAATAGAAAAGAAAAGACTAACAATTGGTTTTATTGTAACTTGGACGACCAGTTTCGTGCCTTACAATATCAGCCGGTCACCGTCGTCAGGTTCCCTATTTAGCTTGATTAAGCTTCCCTATGTGCTTGATTAAAACAGTGTAGTGTTTGTAGTTTGTACAGAAAATGCCCTATCGAACATTGATGTAGGGGCAGCATCTTGAGAACAAGATATGTAATAAGTGTATTGTGTTGCTTTGATATTTATGAATATATATTTATTTATTCAAGTTATACCTTCACAGGTTATTCAGAAATTTCGATTATTTGTGATATTGAAATAAAATTTGTCGGGACGGCTTTGTTAAACATATATAAAGCTTAAAAATCATATAGATTAATTTTTTATCCTTTCCATGGAGATTATATTCTCGACAAAAAGTTTTTGTACTAAAATTACTGCTCGATGCTACTCCAACATTTTTTTTACCGCTGGCAGCGGATTCAAACCAACTCGAAAATCGACAAAAGCAAATGGTGAGGGGGAATAAGCAGTATTTATTCAGTATTCAGTCCTACTTCAGTGTATCAGTTGATTTTGTAGCTTGTAACGAAAAATCCGAATAAAATTGAGGAGTATTTGTTAGAAGATTACCTCTGTAATATATTTTGTATAAAAAAATGTTACTGACAGCTAATTTTTGTTTTTTCTCCAGTGTTTTCGAACGATTATAATAGATTGATGACACTCACTGAAGGAAGTATACATGGGGTTCTAAAATTATAAAAACTACACAAATTAAATGTCTGTGTGTCTATATGAGCAGTAGATATGGAGCTATGTAATAGTAGTAGCACTTCTTTTTCTTCAGGTGCCATCTCCGCTACGGAGGTTGACAATCATCATAGCTATTTTAATTTTTGAGGCAGTAGCTCTAAATAGTTGTTTTGAGCTGCATCCAAACCATTCTCTCAGGCTCTCTTAAGCCATGAAATTCGTCTTCTTCCGATGCTTCTTCTGCCATTTATCTTTCCTTGCATTATGAGTCGCAGGATGCCATACTTCTCGCCCCGCATCACATGTCCGAGATACTGTAGCTTTCTTTCTTCAATTGTAAGTTCAACTTCCTTCTCTTTACCTATTCTTCTCAGTACTTCATTGTTCGTAACTCTATCTACCCAGGAAATCCTCATAATTCTTCTATAGGTCCACATTTCAAAGGCGTTAAGTCGTCTCATTGTGTCTAGATTTAACGTCCATGATTCCACTCCATAGTATAGTCCACTGTATACGTAACATTTTGTTAGGCGTACTTTAAGAGCTAATGTTAAATCTTTGCCACATAGGACTTTTTTCATTTTCATAAAATTAGAACGTGCTTTTTCGATTCTGACTTTGATTTCTGCAGTGTATTTATTATTTTCTGTTATAAGTGTTCCTAGGTAAGTGTACTTTTTTACTCTTTCGATCTGCTGGCCCTCTGCTATCAAGATTTCGTTAGAATTATGGTTGTTTTTACAAATTTTCATAAACTTCGTCTTTTTGATATTGAGCGAGAGTCCGTACTCCCTACTACACATTACTATTTTACTTATGAGTCTTTCCAGGTCTTGTAAACTAAGACTCCATTTACTCTTATGCCGGCTGTTTCATCTTCCAGAGTTTCTCGAATTACCTCTTCAGAATAAGCGTTAAATAATAGAGGTGATAGTATGCAGCCTTGCCTGACTCCTCTCTTTATTTCCATTTCTTCGGATGTCTCTTTTTCAATTCCTACTATTGGACGGTAATTGTAATAAAGCTTTGTTATTGGCCTTAAATCTCTTTTATCTAGGTTTTTATTTTTTAGAATTTCCATGAGTCGGTCATGTTTTACTTTATCAAACGCTTTATTGTAGTCTATAAAACAGACGTATAGAGGACGGTTAACATCCAAACATCTCAGCGTCAGCACTTTGGAGGAGAATAGTGCCTCTCTGGTACCCATACCATTGCGGAACCCATATTGTGTGTCACTAATATCCAGCTCCAGTTTAGAGTGAATTCTGGCGTGGATAATTTTCAAGGTATGTGACATTAAGCTTATGGTTCGATAATCACTGCACTCTTTGGCATTCACTTTCTTTGGCAAACACACAAATGCTGATGTCAACATTTCTCTATGGATGATTCCCGTAGTATAGTTAGCGTTGAACAGTTCTACTATTATTTCCAGGTTTTTCCCGTTGACCAACTTTAATAGCTCGCTTGGTAATTCATCTTGACTAGCAGATTTATTGATTTTCATTGAGTTTAATGCCTGACTAACCTCTGATTTGGTTATCTCTGGGCCTACGTCTCCCGTTTGGCTATCTACAGATGTACTAGCTTCTCTCTGGTCATGAAATAATTCCTCGATGTACTCTTTCCATCGTCGTAGTTTTTGTTCTGTCTCCAATATAATATTTCCATTTTTGTCGAGCAATATATTCGAGGTTCTTCTACTTCCTACTCTGGCTAGTTCTTTGACTTTTTTATGTAGATTAAAGTTTCTTTAGCCTCGCTAATTTTTTTTCTTATTTGGTTTCGAAGCTATTTATAGCGGATCGTATTGATGGTTTTGTTTTTTCTCCTTTCATTCATCAACTCTAGAATTTCCTCGGTCATTCACTCGTTTTTCTTACATTTGGTTGTTGTAAGTACTTTCTTGCTTGGCTCCACTATAGAGCCAAGTATGTTAAGCTTATTGTTCTTGCGGCTTTTTTGCGTCTTTTTTAGTTGAAGTTGAAACCTATCAATAGGAAGACTGTGATCAGAGGATACGTCTGCTGCTGGATATGCCTTTACTGCCTGAATTGAGTTTCGATACCTGTGTTTTATTAGGATGTAGTCAATTTTATTTCTGACGATTCTGTTGTCTTTGTCAGCTGGCGATTTCCATGTATAAAGGCGTCGCTTAGGTAATTTAAAAAATGTATATACGGCTAGAACATTATGCTCCCGGCAAAATTCTATTAGGCAATCTCCTCTGTCGTTTCGTTCACTAAGCCCATATGGTCCTACATAAGAGTAGCATTTTCCTTTGCCAATTTTTGCATTGAAATCCCCCATGATCACTGTTATATCTCTAGATGCTGTGAGATGTAATGTTTTTTGAATTTCGCTAAAAGTTTTCTATTTCTTCTTCATTTTTGTCAGCAGTTGGCGCATAAATCTGAATTATGTTCATTTCTCCATAGGTTGTCAATAGCTGCAGCATTTTAATTCTTTCGGACATCGGAACGAAGCCTGTTATTGATCTCGTTAATTTTTCACTGAGGATCATAGCAACTTCATATTTGTGTTGAGTGTCTCTGCTTCCAGAATAATAAATTCGTCCATTGTCTGTATTGAGTTCGCCAGAGCTGATCCATCTTGTATCGCTTATTCCTAATATATCAATCTCCAGTCGTAACATCTCTTGCTGTATATTCCTCAGTTTCCCAGGTTTATACATACTTCTTACGTTCATTCTAATGTTTCTTACGTTAAATATTTGTATATATTTGTATGTATTTAGGCAGTGAAGCCCTGTCGTTACTGTTCTTTCTTCCCCTGTCGAATTTTGGCATCCGAGAACCATGATTAGTAGGTTGTTGATTATCATTCTATAAGCCATGAAGATTTCTAGGGATACTCCATGAGTCTTTAATGCAGTGGTTTCCCGTTGCCTTCTGCATTCTTCTGCCGTTGACCAATTTATTGGTTCTTCCGCTTTTGGAGTCGATTTCTCAGCTCCAGGACAAAAGAGTTTTCTACTACTTAGTAGTACATATGTAGCACTATATATGTATATTTAAAAAAATTGGAAAATAAAAGAAAGCATACTCGTTACAGAAGTTGACAGTTCAAATAGTAGTAGTAATCGAGTTTTTGAATAGTTATGGTATTCATTTAGTCTTTTAAAAGTATTGTAATATTGTTTCCTATTTTGAATAAAAATGATTACAAAGAAGTGTAACACTATTTATATTATTTACTTTATAGAATATCTTTTCTACCACTGGATCTTACCAATCTAAAACAAGTTATTACCTTTAATAGACTAACCTAGTATACCTTTATTAACCCATCTAACCCATTATTCCATCTCAATTTCAGTTCCATTAGCAGATAATCGACTAGAAAGCTATTTAATTTCGCTAAAAAAACTTGGTAGATTGCGTAAAGTGTGGCGGTGTATCATACAATCCTTGATATTATCGGTTTGTTTTATAGTGTAATTATTTAATTTCAGCGTGAGCTGTAATAATTGGATGGATGGATGGATGATGGTAACTGTAAAACATTCTTTGAAAGTATTTAAAATTAATAATATACAACTACAGAGAAGTTCACAGGAAATATAAATTTAATATTATATTTTATATAATGAGGTTTTTTAAATACATGTCCAAATAAAAGATGAGGTAAATTGAACAGATTAATGTCAAATAATTTTTTACTGTTAAAATTCGATTAGAAAAATGTGTTGTATCTAATGTTGGTGCAGGCTTTTTAAACCAATAGCTTGACAAATTTTCCCATTTCTATACAAATCTTAGTGTTTGCCCTTCAGTTATCCCTCACTTTAAGATCCTTTTCTGCTTTATACAATCATCTTTTTCTTGACCCATTCACTCATTTCAGTTTTCACTAATCAATAGTTTTTCTCAATATTTTCTTTGTCTACAAGAGACATGCAGGAAAAGAAGTCGATGGAGTGAGGGAGATAAGTCTCCCATAGATAAGTCTCCCGAGATTCTTATCAAAAACTCCAAAACTTATAAACTGTTCTCATTGCAGATTTCACTGCAGAGAAAATTTTGGTGAAGAAAAAAGTGCTGTCCAAATTAGAGTGTATCAAAATTTTTTTCTAAAAACTCTATTAGTAATAGTCCTCTAAACAAAGCATGTGAGGGTAAGAATAAAATAACAGGCTTATTTGAACGCAATGATAAAAGAAGTAGACATGTACCTGCCAATAAAACAGCCGAAGATGATATTGACTTTATTAAAAATCACATCGAACATTATCCGCTAATAAAATCTAAATAATGCAGAAAGTCATCTAAAGGAAAGTATTTGGAAGCTACATTATCTACCGGAAAAATGTATGCCTTGTATAAGGAACTATATGATCAAAATGCTCGCATACCAAAAAGTTTGGCAAAGTAGAAGAGAATATTTGGTCAGAAATATAACTTGTCATTTTTTAAACTGCGCAAAGATCAGTGTGCACGATGCAACAGATATAAATTAGCAATAGGTGAAGACAAAATAAATTTACAGCAAGCTTCTGACGAGCACAAAAAGCGCAAGAAGGATGCCAATGCTGTTGACAGTGACAAGAAACTCTGTCACTGCTACTTTTCACCTTCAAAGTGTGCTCTAAATATCAAGTGATGATGTATCAGCCTTAGACTAGAGTAGAAAATAATCTGCCTTTAATTTGTGCATTTATAATGCACACTGTTTTCCCTGAACAGAACTTAATGATGCCAAAGGGAGCTTAGAAATTGCTATTTAAAAAACCTCCCTGCGAGAGTCACAGAAGTGTCATTGTTTACCTATACTTGTGGGAGGCACAATAGGAATCAGTTTGTCATCGCAATGCTGTATTATTTTGTTCATGCGTTATCTGAAGACAATATTACTGTGCTCGTGCAGAAGTTTCTAGTCAGGACATACGATAATGGAATGAGACAGTATGCATAGCGCCATCTAGAGGGAAAAGAGGTATGTAGCAGTACACACGCTGCATGACTGGAAAAAATTTTTTGTCATAGCTAGATCTAAACGAGGCATGAAAAAGAAGGACCTTTGTCTATGAGCTACAACAATATTCAGATTTTATTAACTGGAAACTACTTGTGAAAGATATGTTAAAAACACAAAACTAAATAAATCTGGTGAAAAAGTTAGGTTTCAGTGTTGAGAGGGAATATCTAGAAATCATTAAATATCACTATGAGCACTACGGTCACTACTTTGAACTAACTATTTATGGATGAAAAGACCTCCAACACAAGCTTCCCTATTACTTCAACAGGCTTACGTAGGTATGCGTCCCATTTCGTTTTATTTACAAAATTTAATAATCTACAGAAATTATGCACTACCGACATTATCCCTTAAGGCCGATTCACATTATAGCTCAGGTCACGCTCCGCTCACGCTCAGCTCAAGGTTCGGTCAAGTATTCTTACACGCATCTTAAATGGTGCTATTCACAGTAAACACAACGCTCACGTTCCGTCCCGCTCTTTTGACCGCGGCGATTCTCCAGGAGAATAGTTTGATCGTGACTTGATCTGAGTGGAGTGGAGCGGCAGGGTAGTGTGAATTAGTAACAGTCAGGTGAAGGTACGATTTTCGCAGCTCGATGGATGACGAACAGTTGATTGAATTGGTGCGCTGCTGTAAGGAATTGTACAACCAGGGAGATAGACTGTATTTTGATACGGTACAATAAAATTTATGTTTTGTCATTCGAAAGTACTGAAAAAATTTAGTTTCATTGTCATAGAGACCTTTATACAGAGTAAAAATGTCCCCTTCTGTTTTCCTTGTTTTTAAAATATTGTGCACCCATATTCTTGGCTGTTTATTGGTTGACTGAAGCTCTTCTTCGTCCAAACATAAAGTAATGACAGCCAAATCACTGTTAGAAAAATCTTTAAACATGTTAAACAAATTTATATATGCAAAGAACTGTGCCTATTCTCTGAGTCCCGCCAAATTGAATAGTATTGTCGCCCAGCCTGCTGAATTGTGATTGGTCAAATGGCAACAGTAATTGCAGCCAATCATAATTCAGAAGTCTGTTGCTCATTTCCTGAATTATCATTGGTCGAACGGCATCTGAGCTGCAGCCAATGATAATTCTGAAAATTGGGCATTGGTCGCCGTGCCTGGTCAATCGTAAAAAGGTCCAAAACGACCGTTACGATTGACCTACTTTTTTCTGCATAAAAGAAGTGCACGACGGCCAGGAAATCAGACCGGGTCAGGATATGTCCGCTGGTCCAGCTTTCTAGGCAAGTAAGATCCTCTGGTTGATTCAGTTCCTAGAGAGTTCTTGTTTTTCTTTCAGCTCACCTCTAAAACCCGGAACCTAACGTTCCACATCTTTAACTACGGTTTGTCTACAAACCACGGCGGCCATTTTTGAAGGATTTATTTATGCTTTTTGACTTAGTCAAATTTGCTGATAAATTCCTTTAAGAGCGTCGCCATTTTTCGCCGAATTAATCTGTGTTTTTGGACTTAGTCTAAATCCTGATTATTTCGACGGGCTTACAGGTCATGTAAGAAAATTTCTCTTACAGATTTGCTAAGTCCCTACTTTACGGGACTTTGCCACCGGACGGTGCATATATCCTTTTGCAAAGATTGAGATTTAATAAAGACTTCCTGTGTTGTTTTATTTTTTCTCTTTCAGGCATACTGATACTTGCAAATAAACGTACATAAACTGTGTTTTACTTCCCTTTCCCTTTTTCAGGTACACTGCAAAAGGTTGGTATTTGATATTTAAACTTTGAATATAACACTTTGATATATATATATATATAACTTGTATGCTATTTCTGTTCTCTTTCTCTTTCAGGTACACTATTAAAAATAACTTGTACTTTTTTCCTATCTTTGAATTAATGATATTTATTTTTCAGCTACACTGTTAAAATTTCTATTATTATTTTTATGACCTTAATACTTGTTGTTTATTTTAATTACTGCTATTTTGAATTGATATACATTATTTGTGCCTATTTGTCACCATTTGATTATTTTCTACAGGTCCAATTGACTTAGAAAATTTGTTTGAAAAATAATTTGAATTTTTGCTTATAATTATTTTTACAGTGTACTTCTTCCCCATTTTATTGTTGATTATCCCGATTGGCATAACAACCGACATTCCTGTCCTTATCCCGAGTTTCTAGCTCAACTCCTTCCTACTCCAAGTACTTTTGACAAGTGACATTTTCTATATTTACTAATTTGAATTTTGTTTGTATTTTGTTTATTATTAATAACTAACGTGTATTCCCTTCCAGATTCTTAGTTTAAGACTAATCAGTATAATTATTCTCCCGATTTCCGGATCAGGAGATAATTATACGTCTCTTTCAGATTCTTAGCATAAGTTATATTATATCATTTCTACTTATTATAATTACTGTGCATTTTAATTAATAAACTTTTATAACTGTGTTATTCTTTGAAAAAGGCATTTAATCCCTAGCTAGGTAATAATGGCTTCCGACAGAGAGCCTTACTCTCTGAGGTCACTCCAAGCGACGGATAGAGCGGTTAACTTGCCTTCTCCCTCTTTAGAAGAAGATGGGAGTTATATCAGTTACCGACAGTATACCGAAATTCTTGATCGTGAGCGGAGCGTCACCTGAGCGCCTACTGTGAATAGTGTACACAATTCTTGATCATGAGCGGAACTTGAGCGGAGCCTGACCTGAACGTCTAATGTGAATCGGCCTTTAGGAGTTTAATGCTAGGTATTCGTCTCTTCAAACCTCCAAATTAGCCTAGTATTTATAGCAATAATGAAACAGAGGAAGCGAAGACGAAGACCGAATCATCGCGATCATTGGATTTTTGTTTTTATTTATATAAATGTATTTATTTTACTGAGTTACTTGAAATACGAAGAAGGTTTAATTACATTTTCTCGCATACTAAATGTATAGTCCGACTTTTGTATTAAAAATAGAATTTGATTTATTTTTGGAGCAACTTAAAATTATTATTAACATTTTGATTGATTTTGAAGTTTATGTATGTGGAGATTTTAATGTATCTCCTTTTGCATCTGATAAATACAACAGATAATCTTTTCCTTTAAAAAACTTTGTTTTAGATTGCACATAATGAATTATAATGAAATTAAAAGCTCAAACAACAATATTTGAACTTGATTGGCTCTATTTTTTTCTCTGTACAATGGAAACAAGTGTCAATATAAATTGTTGAATTCTGCAGTATTCTGTTATTGTGGGTATTCTAAATATTATACCAAACATCGTGTATTTATTCCATTTATGAGTATTATGGGAGAGCCATAGAAAATCAATGATTTTTAAACTGGATGCGTAATCCACTCATGTTTTTACGCATTCAAACCTCCCCTCGCTTTTGACCTTTCGGAAAAACGCATTCGAATAAAATAACCAACCACCTCTCGAGGTTCACTATAAACGTCACAATCGATTAGGGCACGTTAACAGACAAACCCGCCAAGTTTGCACCCATTGTGGAAAGCTCGCCCGAAAGGTGGACATGTCAAAACCAACCAACATATATCCGCATAACCGCCTATAAATGGACTAAAATTTAATCTTCCACTCTGAATTCATGGAAATTACTGTTCCACTCTCCTACATAATTTTCCGAGCGTTTCACGCTTTGTCGGTGCCGTTTCCATTCATGGACGGCTCGTTGAAAAAGCCAATTCAGACCAAAGTCAATTATTGTAGATAGATTTCCAAAAAAGGAGCCACTTCCAATAATACAGATATAAACTGATATACTTTTTTGTTGTTATCCTGTAGGTTTTTTAATTACAAAAGTTTAATAATTCTTACATTTTTTTAATGAAATCAAAACTATAAGAATAAAAACAGATATACCACGAAGAAAATGGACATAGATAAGACCCAAAGAAATTAATAGTGCATTATATAAGGAGCAGTAGAGAGTTTGTAATTCTTCTACAAACTATTACAAACCCTTATAAAGAAATGGCTGGAAAAAATCTTAAAAATATACTGGCATGATAAAATAACAAACTCAGAACGGAGAACTACTACGTTGAAGAACAAAACAAAAGAAAATAACAGTCACGATTAAAAGAAAGAAATTGAAATGGATTGGACACACATTAAGAAAAGACCAAAATAATATAACCAACCAGATGAAATAAGAAGAAGAGGAAGACCGGATAATAGCTGGAGAAGAACTGTAACAAGAGATCACGAAATAATTGGTGTGAGATAGAGAAAAGTCAAGCAGAGAGCGAGAAATAGAGAGGAATGGAAAATATTTGTAGATGAAATTTCAAAGGAATAAAACAGAAGAGGATGCGCTGACACATCCATTCAGCCATCTTTCATTTTTAGCTGAGAAACGCAAGAGTGCCCAATATTCCATTAAAAGATAAGACAGTAGAGAGCGAGAGAGAGAGAGAGAGAGAGAGAGAGAGAGAGAGAGGAAGACATATGGAACATAACGCAAGCAGCCGATCAAAAAGGCCATATCAGGAGATAAAGGCGAGCCCCAATATAAGCATGCCTGTAGGCTGAATGGTCCAAAGATAAACATTATAGTATAGTACCAAAAAGAGACACTGGGAAACTGTTCCGCCAGTATAGCAAACTCATGTTGGTATACAGAAGGTCCAAAACCCATGAAGGTGCAGGGGCTGGCATATAGCACAAGATCAAGGACATATTTCTGGTTAAGCTTGAAAACACATGCCACCGTAATTCAGGCTGAAGTTGCCGCTACGCAAAGGTGTGCAGTGGAGCTAATGTGTCACCCAATGGAGAATGACTTAGCCGTTTAGAACTGCTTGACTACCTCCGGTAGTCAAGCAGTTCTAAAACCACTCAGTTTTAAGCAGGTTGATTAAATACTTATGTGAGACTGTTGGGTACCCTCCCCCAAGTTGGAAGTCGAAATAGATTGACATTCCTGGTTTCTAGTGCACAAAGCCACGTAGCCAATGAGAAGCCTGATAAACTGGCCCAAAAAGGTGCTTGTACGCCGTTAATAATTGGCCCGGAACCCGTCTTTGGGGTTTCAAACACACAAAAAAGCAGCCATTGATAAATTGGTGCAAGAAAAATATTTGGAATCGTGGAAAGATATTGGTTGTAACAACTGCTTCCTAGTTTTGATATTGGTCATAAATTATTAGATATTACATTTTTTGAAGACAGAGAAGCTCTTTCTCAGTCTACAAAACAATCTTGCCTGGCAAATTCTATCTAGAAATAATAAAAAGATAATTTTTAGTTAAACTTACACTTACGTTAAAACTACTGGTGGCTGAGAATCAAGAAAAGTTGAATAATTGCCGTACCTGAAACAAAAAATCAAAATATAAGTAAAGGCTAGAAAATATTATATTATAATAATATAAGTTTATTAATGAATGATTAATACTTATATGAATATACATAAATCTTATACTGAGCTAATCCTAGCATACAAATATTTCTTATAAAGTTTTTTAATTTATAGGACAAGGTGAAAACTTGAGATAACTATAAACTAAAGACAGCAGGGTTATGTTGCTGTCGGTCGGCATTCTTCTTCTTCTTCTTTTTATGTAGACATGACTATGTCTGTTTTTTCGGCTTATATGATCGTTCTATTCTACTCTTCTATTTCTTACCCAGTTCTTGATGTTCTCCACCTTGCATCTACGTCGTATATTTTACTTCTAGCTCTGCCTCATAGAGTCTTGCCATCAATTTTTCTCTGTGTTTTCATTTCTGCTGTTTCTAACATCCTTTTTGTCTTCGCTGTGTCAGGTCGTGTTGCTGTCGCGTATGTCATTATTGGTCTGATGACTGTTTTGTAAACTCTGCCTCTCATTTCTTTCCCGGTATTTTTATCTCTTTATATTGTTTCATTTAGGCAGTCTGCGGCTCTGTTTGCTCTATTCATTTGATCTTCCACTTCACTTTCAAGCTTTCCATAGCTAGATAATGTGATGCCTAGATATTTAAACTCCATCACTTGTTCTATTCCTGCAATTCCAGCTCCAATCTTAGTAAATTTGCTGTTGCAACCATGCATTTTGTCCTTTTTTTTTTGGGAAATTAACATGTTAAATTTTCCGGTGGTTATATTAAGTTGGTGCAGCATACGTTGTAAATCGTCTTTATTTTGAGAGAGTGGTATTGCGTCGTCTGCATAGCAGATTATTTTAAGTTGTTTTTCTCCCATTTGGTATCCTTTTTTAGTTCTTACTGTTTTTATTATTTCATCCATAATCAGGTTGAATAATAGAGGACTCAGAGAATCTCCCTGTCTTATCCCATGGCCAGCTTCAATAGGGTCGGTTATTTCTTCTTCCACTTTTACTTTGATTGTGTTGTTTTGGTAAATATTTTCGATCGTTTTTGATTGTTCCCAGAGGTATCTCTCTTGCGTACAATAAGTGGATAACATTCTTTAGATATTGTATAGTATCAATAGAAACATAGATATGCCGGTTTGTTGTATTCTAATGATTTCTCTTGCACTTGCCTCATTAAAAATATAGCGTCGGTGCATGATCTTCCCGACCTGAAACTTTGTTGTTCTTCTGCTAGTGTTATAATTTCATTCAGTTTATTTCTTCTCCCTTTGGTTGTTAATTTTAGTGTTGTATTTAATAAATTAATTCCTCTGTAATTTTCCGAGTCCGATTGGTTTCCCTTTTTAAAGAGAGGTATTAGGTTGCTTGATCTCCATTCTTGAGGAATTCTGTTTTTTTCTACTATTTTCTGGATTAGTTTTAATAGTTGTTTGCTCAGATCTGGTTCTCCGTACCTTATAAGTTCGTTTGGTATTCTGTCCTCTCCTGGTTATTTTCCAATCTTTAATTTCCTTAATGCTTCCTTTTCCTCTTCCTCCTCAATATTTATTTCTTCGTTTGTCGTTACCTGTGGTGTTGGTGGTTCATTATTGTTACTTTTAGCAAATTTTGATCGAAAGTAGTCTACCCATGTTTTCTTCTGAATGTGTTTCATTCTTATTAGTTCGTTCATCTCTTTTCTTTGTCCTCTGATCATTATCCATATTTCTTTTTGTGTTCCGTAGAAGCCGTGTTTTATCAGTTCCATCTGTTTTGAGAAACTCTGCCAGTGTTCCGTTTTTATTTGTCTAACTAAACTATTCGTTTCATTTTTGATTCGTTTATAGTGGTTACACATATGCCTGTTGTGTTCTGTATTCTAAAAAGGCTTTCTTCTTTTCTTTACATTTTGTCTTCACTTCTTCTCTAAACCATGGTGTTTTCTTCTTTGATATGTTAGTGTTTGTTACTTTCCTCTCTCCAAGTGATTTTGTTGCTGCGTTAATTATGTTATTTTTGAGTTTTTCCCAGCTTTTCCTGATGTTATCGTGATCTAATATTTCATTCCCTGCGATCTTCTCTTCTGTATAAGGATTCCGTGGATTCCATATTTAGTCGTTCGGTCGGTATTATACCTTGTATATAAACGGTACCCCCCGTTAAGGTAGGCAAAATGCCATCACTCCCAGACTTTAATTTTTTGAATTTTTTTTTATTTTATGTGATTAAAAAATATGGCTAAGCGCAATTTTAGCTCGCCACCCGCTCCCCTCTGCCCCTAACCACCAAAAATAGTTTATTTTTTAGATATTTTAAACCAATTTCAACCTTTATTTAACGAAGTAAGTATTTTTATAAAAAGAAATAGAGACAATCGTGGGGTTTTTGGAGCCATCGTATTAATACATGTTTTTGTAGAATGAAAAATATATACTTTTCCTTTTTCATGTAATATATGTGTTTTTATATAATTTAACAATAAATTTCAAAGTCTTAAAAAGTTGTAATAACTTCAAAAATAACTCGAAGGGAAGGATAGTGCCTACTTAAACAGAAGACCACTTTTCGTTATTAAAAATGGAGTCCTTCCCGTTCGTGTACACACACCAGACCCGCCTCGAGCCAGTGCTACATTATGCACAAAAACGTTCAACATCTTTACTTAGTTTGGTGAAGCACTATTGCACTAGTACCCTTGTTCAAACAAGTGGCCATTTGCTTTGTATTCTTTGGTGTACACACATACATTATACAGTGTGAATGTAGTTGAAGTATTTTTTACTTAAACCTTACCCAGCGTTGATACGTTGAAGATTTCAAAACAAATACTCGCACTGTATGTACCTACCTGTGAGCGTACGCTGTTCTTAAAGTAAACAATACCGCCACGATGGTTTCAAATGGACGCCGGCTAATTGGGAAATCCAAATATGTAATTAAAAAGAGAAATAGGTGCCTAAGTTTGTCGGTATCGCTTACGCTAATAACCATACGCAGATAACGGGAATCAGTTGTTATATTTGCGGTACTAGTTAATTAGGTAATTAGTTAATAACATCTATATTTGGATGAATTTATTTTTTTTTTGTAAACAAACTCATATGTATATATGACGCATTTGTGAAATATGTCGTAATTTTTTAACTTCCAATAAAGCATTTGACCAAAATATTTTTGCACATTTAACTTTTAGTTCTTCGACGACAATATGAGTCTAAGTAAACAATTTTTCAAAAAATTATCGTTCTTCTTCACGTATACTTCATTATCTGACTGCTTATTGTCACTGTTTCTTTTATTGTTTTAGGCTTTTCTTTCAGTGTTTTCGATCTGCACCTATTTAATGGTCTTTCCTCTTTTTTGTCCAATTTAATTTATTCTATCTATCCACTTTTTTATTAATCTGCTTTTTTTTCTTTTATTTGTTCTCTTTGCTTCTATTACACAGACCAACAATGAAAAACTTTTTTACTTAAAACACCTTATTATGTTTTTTTAGGGTACTAAAGCCAAATATGACACTTATTAAGATATATCACCTACCATTTCTTCACGTTTACACTCAAATTTATTAAATTTTGTGATTTTTTAAATAATTTAACAGTTTTATATAGTTCAAACGATTGTAAAATAATAGGACAGTTATAAAGAAAGACAGATTGTAAAAAAATAACTTGTACTGGATGTAGAAGAGTTGGCAACACTGCTAAAACATTTTACTATCTATTCAGAACTGATTTTTTGTTTACTGTGAACCTAACTTCACTTTCTGGTTCTCAGTACATGTGCTTAGTAAAATGTCTAATGGTGGTCGTAAGAATACTGTTGACAGTTTTTGTTATATTTTTTGTTATATCTTTGGTGTGAAGATCTCGTGTTTGGAACTAAACTTGGTGACCAGGATAAATCTTGGGCCACGTAAAATGTATGTTAAGTTTGTGTTGAAGATCTTAGAAAATGATCAAAAAAGAAAACTTGTAAGTTTGCTGTGTCTATGGTATGGAGGGAGCCTAGAAAACACATTGATGATGGCTACTGTTGCAGTATTTATAATACTGGTCATAACCTCAAAAAACAATAAGGTAATACAATAACAATAGGTATCCTAACCTAATGTCCGCCATCCAACCAGTAGAGCACGATATAAATTTGCAGGTCCCAAAACCGTCAAATAATTTGAATTCTTTTAAAACTGAAGTATTTTTTGATGTATGGTCAGAGCTAGATGAGCAAGATGAAGAAGAGTTCCAATGTACTATCGAAAATATAGATCCTAAACTATTAACGCAGATCCAGCTTAACGACTTGATTAGATCTTGGGTTAACAATAGAAAAAGCTGAATTGTTTGGATCTAGACTAAAAGAAAAGAACTTGCTGGGCAGTTGGAACCAGCATATATCTGTATATGAAGAGAAAGCAGCAGTTTTCAAGATTTTTTAACAAGAATGTGATTTAGTGTTCTAGTTCTGAGTTGAATACAAAAAGAAAGACTGGAGACTCCATCTTACTACACTCTGTGATTAATTCCGGTAACCAACTGTAAATAAAAACCATAATATTGATTTAATATAGCGTTTCATTAATTTCACCATATACTGTATAGCGATTTTATACTATATTTATAACAAAAAGCAGGTTGCTCAAAACCTATGAGTGATACAAAAAACAAAGACCAAATTTGGTTCCAACACATAAAAATCAGCTAATAAAGTCAAAAAATATTCAACTAAAATTTTTGTTAACGTTTGTTATCTTTTTAGTTAATTGTTTTACTTTTTATTATTATATGTACGTTCCAGTCCAACTTTTCCTCTCATTTTTTTTTCTATAAATATAAAATTGATTTATCTGTTGTCTAACTTCATTATTTCTAACATCTGCCTAATTTTTGTTCCATTATTCGTTGTTCCACCACTTTTGTATAGATTTTGAATGTCACTGCAAATAAAATTATGACTCTATAACTATCACATTGCCTATGGTCTCCCTTTTTTTATATAGAGATCATCAGGCTGTTTTTCCATTCCACTATCTTCTTCCACATTCTTTTTAGTCTTCTCCCAACCACTTTCAATTTCTGGTTCAGTTCCATTAACACCACAGGCCTTTCCTGTAATATAGTTATTTGACTTCTACTACTTATGATTCTTCCATGTTTACCACTTCCAGTTCTTGCTGAAAATTTTCTCAACTACACATAGCAGCAATGAAAAAGAAGTCCTTTAACTGCTAAATAAAGATCGGCAGCTTCTAAATATTGTCAAAACGAGATAAGATAGCTAACTCAGGAATGAGAAGCACTAAATACCACATTCTCGCCAGATTATCCATAGAAAACAAGAGATGAATTGGTCGTAAAAGGCTCTCATGGTTGCGTAATATAAAAGGTTGAACCGGGTTTAATGTAAAGCAACTTTTTCACGCAGCAAAAAAGTTTTAATGGATATGTTTTAATGGACTTGTCATCGTGATAACCAACGAATACATGCATGGTACTGAAAGAAGAAAGATATAAATACAAAAGATGTAGAGGGAGTCCTCAGATTAGATAGAGAGATCTTAAAAACATGTTTGAATAAGATTGATGTCAACAACAGGATGTAGAGAACAGAGAAGGACACACGGGACAAAAATAAATAGCCTCTTTATACTAGAATAGAAGCGACTAACCTGTATTTCCTTAGTATTTTCATCTTCTGTTATATTTTCATAATATTTGTTTTGTTATATACATATATATATATATTTATATATATATATATATATATATATTTTATATATATATATATATATATATATATATATATATATATATATATATATATTTATATATATTCAAAAAAAGTTGCAATCGATTTAGCACCGTTTCTAACCCGATTTAGTTGAGGCAATAATTCCTAATCCTACTACATCAGAAACTTTTATATTCTAAAGTTACGATTCGGTTTTTCAAACAATAAACCAAATAATGGCATTGGTTTCACTGGCGATTCCTAAAGCTCCACACGCAACGCTTTAATCCGGCGTAAAAACCAGAAGCGAACATTTTCCTACGCGATCGTAAACTCTGAAAAACTCGTTAAACTCTACGCAAACCCCGCTAATCCCGAAAGGGCATCCCGTTGAAAAATTCATCCTGGTCTGATTATTTTCGCAGCAGTCGTATCCTGCACAAAGGGCCGTTCATTAAAAAAGTGACGCGCCAGATCTGACAACTTAAACCAATTGCGAGCGATACAAAATATAAACCATCGGGTTCATACCGGGTAGGACAATAAAACTGCAAGTTGTTTGAGTTTTCAGTTGAAATCGAATTAAAAATTTATACGACGTCGTCTCTTTGACATCCCTGCGTCCTTTGTAGTGCTCCGAAGGATTTGTTCGGGATTTTTGCAGCTCTGAGGCTGATTGCTTTTGTAAATATACGTTCTTTGCTTTTCGCCGTGTAAGTACAGTTCAGACGAAACGAGTGTATGTACATATATATGTTTGTAAAATCCCGAAGGAAATATATCCAATTTGAGATATCTTGTTAACTGGTTCCCAGCGCAGTTACTGTTCATATCGAAACTAAATTCAATATACATAACAGCAAGAATATATTGCAAGAGTGGATTGAATATACGTTTTTATACATATTTGATTTTGGTTCTTTTTGCCGAAAACATAACCCGTGCATTATTCACTATGGCACAACGTCTCGTTTGCTTAATCTGAAACCCTTAAACCGACTATTAGTGTAACAAAGCTCGGCAAACAGAAGCTCCACATTATCTACTGTGAAATATGACACACCATTAACTATAATTTCACCTCCTTTAGCATCGACGACCTGTTACACGGCCTGGCCTCGGTCTTGGCCTTTTATTAAACAGTAGTAAGCAGATACTCGATAATTAGCCAGTCGTTATCGATACCGAGAGCGAATTTTAAGGTTGGTGGGCCTGGCAATAAGAAGAGAACGGTCGGTAATGATGCAGAAAGTTGTTACCGACTATGCCGATCAGATACGGCCTAGCCCGATAGTCTGTCTTCAGTATACTCATTAAAACTCCAACGCAACTAAATACCAATGATTTTAACTAAGTTTAAATTCTAAAGAGGCAAGAAAATCATCGGAAAACTATAGAAATATTGATAAATGTAATAATTTTAACATCGTTTTTAATAGTAGATGGAAAAGTTCTAGCAGGAAATAGAATTTTAATTCTGAAAACATGTTTCTTAAGTCTTTTGTGTGTATTTTTGTTCTGTAACAAGTGAAAGGCAGAATATTATGCCTAACGAAATACACAAATTACCATGTATTTCCACCTGAAATAAAAAATTATGCAAATAATATATTCAAGAGACTCCCGCTGTACAGCTCAAGAAATAATATAATTTTTATTCACTGCTCAGAGAAGGGCAACAAGAAAAGAAAACGTTTTTTTTTCCAAAAATGTTTTAATTATATTTTTTGTGTTCTGTTAGAGATAGTGCAAGCACTCCTGACCATGGCGCAGTAGACTAAATTTGGTTTAGTCCCCACTTTCATGCGAAACGCATTGTATTATGCACTGTATAATTCCACTTACAATAGAACCTTTCTGCCTTTACGTGAATTTGACTCCGCCTTCGCGCAGCTCCATGGTCAGGAGTGTTTAAACTATCTTTACAGACAATATTTTTAATGCACCAATTTTTAATTTAAATAATTTTTCAAACCGTATAAATACAAATGTCGGAAGCAGAGGAAAAGTGTATAGGAAGAGAGTATATATAAAAAGACTGCAAGACTGGTTTGATAAAGAATGTAGGAATGCTTTGGCAAGAAGAAACAGGGTAGAACTACAAAGAGATAAAGAAAATACCCAAAATACGATCGAAACTATGTGGCAAGAAGAAAAGAAGTGAAAAGAATTTGCAGAAAAAAGAAAAGAGAACAACTAGAAAAGCAATTGAAAAACAGAGAAGAAGCCTACACAAACAAGGAGATGAAGAATTTCTACCAAGAAGTTAAAAAATCCAGAGACACTACAAAGAATAATCTACAGTATTCCAGAAACAAAGAAGGCTTACTTCTAGGAGAAACAACAGAATAATTAAACAGATGGGAGGAATATTTCGAAGATATATTAAATACAGACCAACAAGAGGAACTCTAGGGAAATGAGAATTGGCGAGAATATGAAGAAGGGACGTGCGAGGAACCAACTTTGAATGAAGTCGAAGAAATAATAAGAGACCGAAAAAATAACAAAAGTCCAGGAGAAAGTGATATTCCAGCTGAGATTTTTAAGGAAGGTGGCGAAAGATTGAAGGAAATGATATTTTACTGAACATTAATAATTTGGCAAAAGGAAGAAATGCCGAAACAATGGAATAGCGCTCTTATTTGTCCTATCTACACAAAATATCTAGAGGAATACGCGATGCTGTGGGATCTTCGGAATCAGACGTAATACTCGTACTTTTGGGCGACAATAAGCACAAACATTCACAAAAATTAACGAGTAGCGCAAAAATCGGTGAGTTTTCTTATTTGTCAAAGTAACAATCAATATAAGTAACCATAGTAACATAAAAATTATTTGTGACGTTTGAAAAAAATAGTATGTTCTATTTGGAGTAAAAAGAACTTTTTGTGCCTCGGCTTAATGTGAAACTCGCTACTCTCGTTCGTAAGACGTACAGCCTCGTCACAAAAAGTATCATTTTTACCCCTAATAAAACAATATACTATTGTTTAGTAAAAGTAAACGGAAAAATTATCAACAATATCCGATCCACCGCTGACAAGGTACTATTCGCTGACAGCTAGCAAGATCTACGAATTCTACCGGGGAAAATCGTACAAGAAGGACAAAGCTATGGTATCAAAGTCAACGAAAAGAAAATAAAAGCATGATTATTTCTAAAATATCCAATTACTAATAGGAAAAACCAAAGATAGAGAAGAATTTGCAGAAGTCATCATTAACTTTTGCTAGAAGATTGCACCTAGAATTTTAATTCCAATCTCGTTACAGAAATAATTATTACACAATCAATGTATCAATATGTATACAATAAAATTGTTATAACAACCCTAATAAAAGCTTTATAAAAATAAATTAGGTTAAGACCAGCCAGAGGCATGTTTACCATCGCTAAGGTGTAACAGTACCATACAGAGATTGAAAAAATAAATATTGTAGCATATGGCATTTAATCTTAGTCCAGACGTTACAACTTTGGTTCCGACGATTGGGAGTCATCGATTTAAAAGTTATACTCTCATTAGGTACTTGAAAAAACTTTTGAATAACAGAAGAAAATATTGCTTTGAAGGACATTAGAATTCGTTAGTTTAAAAATGACTCAGAAGGAAAATTTAGTTCAAAAGCGCTAATAGAATGATCATCATTATCTGTCAATATCTTGCATCCGCTGTTGGACATAAGTCTCTTTCATCCTCTTCTGCTGTGCTCTATTGTCTGCTTTCTGTATCCAATTTTCTGCTGGTTTTCGTAGGTCGCCCGTCCATCTTGTTGGTGGTCTATCTTGGTTTCTCTTGTTTTCTCAAAGTCTTCATTTTAACTCTTTTGGTTCACCTATTATCATTTAAACCTACTATATGGCCAGCCAATCTCCATTTGGCTTATGCAATCTTCTCTATGTCACCTGTTGTTTTAGTGTTTTTTCTGCTTGTCTTGCTTAGTATCATATCTTTTCTGGTCATTCCCAACATCTCTATTCATTGTTCTTTCGGTTACTCTTAATGTACTGCCAACTTTTTTTGTCAATGTTTCGGACCCATGTGTTATTACCGAGGTGTAAATTGGTTGTAAAATTTTTTTCTTTGAGCTAATCGGTAACGTTTCTTTTTCTATTCTAGTTTCATATCCCAAGTAAATATAGCTAAATACTTAATGTACTTCGTTGCCACCTATTCTAACACCACTTAGAATTGAAGTGGTCATGTGTTTTGCTTTTTGAAAGTTTATGTTTAGGTCTACCATTTTGTAAGCTTTATTTAAACTCTGGGCTGTAATAGTAATATCATCTGTAAATTATAAGTGACTTAAGTATTCACCATCAATATTTATTCCTTTTTAGTCCAATCTGGTTCGTTTAACGCATTTTCAAGATCTGCTGTAAATAGTTGGGAGTAGATGGTGTCACCTTGTCTAATTTCTCGCTCAATCCCATATTTATCCATAAAGTTATGGAGTTACACTATTTAACACGTTTTATCGTAGTCTTAGCGTATCTATAGTCTATTGCATAGTAGCTATATAATAATAATATACAGAATACAGAATAATAAAGTTTAATAGTCATAATGTAAACAATAGTGACAAATTGCCTTTTATATGATTCTTTTCGTATCGACAGTTTTGTGTAAAAATATATATTGTATTTTATCGGGTGTAAATAATGATCCGATAAAAGTTTACGCTACCTACTATATTGTATGTAATATTAACAATTACATTTTAGATTATGACAATCTTTTTCTGTGCAACGTTCTCTTATCTGTTGACTCTCAAAAGAGTATCATGGCTCCATCGCTTGGATCGTGAGTTTTAATACTTTTCTTTATTAAGCTGATAGGGAAATTTCTTGTAGACCATCCACGCAATCGTTTTGAATTGATTTTAGCCTCGATAATCAGTTTTTCTTAGACATTCTGTTCTTCGGGCTATATATCTAAAGTATCTAACTGATGTTGGACTTTTTGTTGGCAGTCTTATACTGACCTTTAGTTGCTTTTTAATTGAAATATTGGTGCTATGTTCCATGTATCATACTTGCAATTCTTTTCTATAAACCCACATTTTCAAGGCATCTATTTTTCTTTGATTGGCGACCTTTAAAGTTTATGTCTCAAATGCATATGTAGCAATAGGAAATGCTAATCTATTTTTTAAATGTAGTTATTAAATTCAAATAATTTTTAATAGCATACCTTTTTTGAATTTTTGATATTTTGATTTGTTTATAAAATTAGATTATAATTTTTGTTTGTTATATTTCAGTAGGAACACAAAACTTATTAATAAAAAATCTGCAAAACATAAAATTTATAGTTTTTATCTAAATATCTACAAAACGAAACATGCATATTTAGGTATATAAAACCTAACACCAAAAGAAATTTTGTTGCCAAATTATGTCATATAGATTGTGTCGATACCTATTTCTCCCATTGCTTTAATAATTTGGGTCTTTATGTCGTCCTAACCGAGTTATTTATTGCTTTGTATCGATCGCACGGCCTTTTCCACTTCCGCTCATAGAATTGAAGGTTCCATCTCTATCTTACTATAATCTAGATTGAAATTCACGGTTCCATCTTCTTCTTCTTAAAGTGCCCTCTCCTCAATGGAGGTTGACTACTACAATTTTAAACTCTTCTCTATCTTCAGCTGTTCAAAATTTAGCCCTGTCCATTGTCGGATGTTTCTGAGCCACGATAGTCTTTTCCTTGTGTGGCCGTATGTTTCCGTATTTGGCCTAGGTATGATGTTTTTCTAACTTTAACTGTGTTAAAAAGTTCTCTTTCCTTGCCTATTCTATGCAGCACTTCTTCGTTTGAGGTATGCGATGTCCATGAAATTTTGAGTATTCTCCGGTAGATCCACATTTCAAAGGCCTCCAATTTATTTACGGTTGATGTTTTAAGGGTCCACGTTTCAACTGCATATAGAAGAGTCGACCAGACTCTTTTTGATTAACGTAGTCGAATTTCGAGTTTTATTCGAGAATCACAAAGCAGTTTTTTTATTTTTTCGAAAGATTTTCTAGCCTGTTCTATTCTTGATCTTATTTCTAGATCAGGATTTAGGCTGCTATCGATCCAACATCCCAGGTTCTTAAATCTATTGACCTGTTCTAAAATGTGCCCATTTATTGTGCAAAGTTGAGGTATGTTTTGGTTTTTTTGGATTGACATCACTTTGGTTTTTTTAATGTTTATTTTCATACCAAATTGCTCACAGGTCGAGTTGGTCTTGTCGATGAGTCGTTGTAGACCTAAGTCGGAATCCGCAATTAACACTGTATCATCGGCGCATCTGATACTGTTGATATTTACGCCATTCACATTGACTCCATCCTTGGAATCCTCCAATGCTTCTTTAAATAGAAACTCGGAGTGAAGATTAAACAGCAGAGGCGACAGAACACATCCTTGTCTAACTCCCCTCCTGATTTCTACTTCTGCGGATGTGGAACCTTCGATCCTAACTCTGGCGTTTTGGTTCCAGTACAAGTTTTTTAAGAATTTGATGTCTTTTCCATCTAAACCGACTTCTTGCAAACGTTCTAATAGTAGGTCGTGTCTTACTCTATCAAATGCTTTTTCGAAGTCTCGGTTCCATCAGTATCATGTAATAGTAATTATTGGTCAGTTTTTTATTAATTAAATTAAAAATAAAAATTGACAGATTTACTGATTAACGATAATTAGTGACTGGCAAATTTCTAAGTCCAAGTCTGTCCTCAGTCCGTGTAATAAGACACTCCTCATCTCGAGTTACACTCGTTCCACTAATTACACGGACCTTTACACAAATTTGAGGGATTCTTTTGGGTCGAAAAGATTAATTTCAAAGAAATCCAGGTGGCCTTCGGTATCGGTCTCTCGTGGTCTGGTGGATACGTATTCTTCTTCGCCGATTTCGCCGGCGCGGATTGAGTTTTTCGAAACGGGAAATTCGAGCTGAATTTCGTGTGATCGCGATCGCACGTCAGCCCCGATTAAGGCCGTGATTTTTGCCAGTGGGTTACATGTGTTATTTAAAACAACACTTGTCTACATTAATTTGGGTGGATAACCCGACCTGCTGAACTATAAAGGAAGAATTGAAAAGGGAGCCATATTTTTTACACGCTTAATAAAAAGTTAAATAAGATGTCTTTGAATTGTTGAACGAGTTCAGCATGATATTAATTATTTGAAGACATACTTCAATAAATATTTATAATTAATGCAATGCGTTTTAAGAGTGTAGGCGCAAGATTTTGGGCCAATGCTTGTTAAATGCATTCATTTTTTTTTCGAATCCTGAGAAAATTAATAAGTATTTTTGAAAAATTTAAACGCAGAATGAAAGATTACCTTATTACCGAGGACCGAAAGTCCCTGAAAACTTCTATAATGTTTATTTTAGTAAGTTGCAGGGGTAAAAAAACAGAGAAAATTAAGTGTGATTTTTAATTTTAAATATCTCATTCAAAAGAAACTTTTTGTATATTCTAAGGGACTTTCGGCCCTCGGTATTAATGTAATATTTCCTTCTGTGTTTAAATTTTTCAAAAATATTTATTAGTTTTCTCAGAATTCGAAAAAAAATGAATGCATTTAAAAAGCATTGGCCCGAAATTTTGCGCCTACGCTCTTAATTATCCTTCCCATAATTTCTTTTCTGAATCACATTTATTCAAATTTTTGACATTTTATTAAAATTTTAAATTACACTAGCTTAAAATTATATAATCAGTATTTTTGAAGTAAAACCCAAAGATCAAAACAAGTTAAAGTTAAAAACAAAAGTATAAAAAAAATTATCGAAGTGAAAAAACAATTATCCATGAGTGGAAGCATATCAGCTGAAATTATATTAGTCCAAATGAGGAAAAAGAGACTACCAAGATTAGCGTAAAATTTCGAGAAAGTCTTTCAAAACAACGAACTGTCAAAAATGACTGGATGAAACAAGACATCTTAGATCTAATGGACATTCGAATGCAGTACAAATCCATAAACAGAGAACAATACAAATGCATACATTAAGAAATCCAAAAAATAATTAAAGTAGCGAAAGACCTATGACTACAAGAATCCTGTTAAGAAGTTGAAAAACTGGAGCAACGACATGACAGCTTCCATTTGGATAAAAAACTAAAAGAATTAACAGGCAAAAACAGAATTTACAGGAAAAATATATTACAAGACTCTAGTGATAGAATTTTAAGTGATATTAAGGAGTGTTGTACTGAATAGGAAAATTACATAATAGAATTATTTAAAGATGACCAAAGAATCTACCAAGAAGTAACATTCAACCAAGATCCAGGCCAACCGATTTTAATCTCAGAAGTTCTCAGAAGCCCATCGACCAAGCGAAACGAAGGAAGGCTTCTGGTCGTGACGAAACACCTGCAGAATTGTTACAACTATTAGATAATGAGAGTGTTTGGTTATAACATCGTTTTTTAACAAGATATACAGTACCGGTAAATCACCAGACAACTGGTTAGAATCAATAGTTATAACAATTCCCATGAAAAGAAATGCCAGACAGTGTAGCTACTATCCAACTTTAATGAGTCAAGTTCAAAATGTTTATGAAAATATTGCATTGTCGCACAGTACCACATACATTACTATTTCACTGCTTAGACTCCGTTGGTCTGGACCCGTATGACATTAGATCTACTGACAAACTAATTATTAAATTTTTGAATAACTGGCCAATTAAGATTGCTTTTAAAAAATATAGAAACTGTCGGTCACTCTGGCACTGTCACGTGCCACTGTCACATTGAAACACTCCACTTTTAACTCTACACAATTTCAATGTGATTTATTTGGTATCATGTCGTAATTGCAATGCTTGTTATATTGGCCAAACTTGTCGACCTTTTAGAAGTGACATCAATGAGTCAAAACATTCATGTGACTTGTCTCAACCTGCCATCACTGCTAACCATAAAACAGATTTTTCTGGTGTTAATATCTCTTGTAGGGAAAAAATTTAAATCAAGTATCAAATCGTTTAACACCCTTCTTCCCTAAATAAGATGGCTTTTACAAGAAATTTATACACTTAAAATACCTACTAGGAAAACCTTCAACAGCATCTCCATTTTGTAAGGACAGTAATGACGAAGATAATTTACCTTGTTTGAATGAAAATGGAGGTACAGATTGTTATAAGGAATACAACTAAACATTTATGTCATAAGAATTGTGCCAATAACCACTGAGTAAATCAAAAGAAAAAAGAGGTCCATTTACCACAATTTTTACATTCTCACCGGGGATCACCGTTGTTATCGAGCACCCACAACAGAACCTCTCGACTCTATCATACACTTTCTAAAGATCAATGAATACCATATGAGCCATTGTTTCTTTATTCCCATATTTTTTAAATCAGCTGCCTAATAATGCGTCTATCAATTCATCTTTCCCATATTATTATGGTATGATATAATTGTCTTACGGCCCTGTAGTTTGTGCATTGTTGATAATCTTCTTTGTTTTTATAAACAGATACTATTATACTGCTTCTCCATTCGTCTGGCTTTTTTCTCACTTCCATAGTTCTATCAAACAAATCTGTTATAATATAGCCAACTTTTCCTGTCTCTCCTGAAGTTGTCCACACTTTCCCTGGGATATAGTTTTTCGGATTTCTAATACAGAAATCAAAATGTCAAAATAACAAAAAAAAATGTAGTTGTCATTGCAACTAATTTTGGTTGAATCCCATCTAAAAATATCATCTATTAATATAGTATCTGGAATAGTTTGGTGACATCGCCAATTAGGATGGCTGCGATATCACCGAAACTGCTGCTAAATTTACCTAATAATGTTAAATTTGAAAAAATAGTGGTTTTTGTATTTAATATCTATAAATTTATGTCAAATATTTTTCAACCACAAAAAGTAGATAATTTTTCGTTTTATTTTTTAGAAATAATATTTTCGCACTTTTATTTCTAGATGATACCGTCATGAAAATTCTTAGAAATGTTTTTGATAAAATAAATGTTTAGACACCATGATACTGTAAAATTTTTGAGGTTGAAAACATAATCATTCTTTGTCTACTATATCCTGTTTTCTTGAAAGTGACTAATTGCGCGCTCAGGTAAGACGTTTTGTCTTTGTAACTACAACGTTCTGGGTATTATTTTATATTTTGTACCGGTAGGTAGTCAATAACAAACACTTTTAAATTTCACTCTAGTCACTAATTTCTACAAGCACTTCATCACTGTATCGATACAGCTCGTTCTTTGTCTCTCGTTTTTTCTCATGGTCCTTCCCGGCAATATCTACCAATTAAACCACTCCACTCGAGTCCCAGGTAAAATAACAGTCTCCATTCTTCCCAGAAGCTCGCACCATCGACTTCTGACATGCCCATACAGCGAATTTCAACAGTTGCATCGAGAACGAGGCCAGAAAGGATTCAGTTTCCTTGCCCCAGCGCGAAAACAAAAGCCTGCGAAATTTTCGAGTCACGTTCATATTAAGTCGAAATCTAGAAGGGCCACTCATTTAGAGTATCCTTCGTTATGTTCAGAAACAACAAAAGGACGTAAGAAGGACCTCTTCACGCCAGCCGTATGCATGTGTGTATACGCTCAAGTGGAAAGGGTGAAATGACGGAGATATGCGTGCGAAAGTAACTGTGATAGCTTTGAAACACATAACTTGGATTTGTTTAAGAATAAAAATGGGTTATTGACTTTATGAATTTAATGGGAACTCAAAAGGTTGTAATTAATATAATAGTATTAATAAAGACGTAAATTTTACAAGACAAGAGATTCTTAAAGCCTTTTAATCTTTTAATAATGTTATACCTACTATTTATGAGCGTAAAAGATACTCATAACTCAGTTAATCGCTAATAGTGCTGCCGAATTTGTCCATTACACATCTAAAAGAATTACACTTGACATTCACAAAGTTGTTTTTAAGCCTGTACACTATTCTTTTAGGTGTTTTAGCCAATATATTCATCTTTCTTCCATACTATGTATTTCTATTCTCTAATTTACCTTGGCTTATGTACATCATAATAATGTCAGATTTTTGGAGTTTTCATTGATTTTTGTACTTTCAGTAACGTGATCCACTCATGAGATATTCAGAATCCTTCTATACGCCCACACTTTTTATCTTCTCTCACGTGCTGAGACTTCAACTTGTAATAAATCAAGAAATAAAAAGATTAACATTAGAAATGAAAAACACTGAGTGAGAGTAAGAAAACGAGTTTATTGTAAAGACACAAAACGATACTCTACTAAAGAAAAAAGAAAGCCGAAAACCTTTAATGACTCAAGAAATATTAGAAATCATGGAACAAAGAAGAAAATATATAAACAAAAACCCAGATAAATGTAAAAAAAACATTAATTAATAAGGAACAAAATAAAAGAGACTAAGGGAAAGTGGATGATGGAAATATGCATTGAAATAGAGGAATTGCAGAAAAGACATTCTTCTTCTTCTTCTTTTGGCATCATAACCCTGGATGGGTCTTTGCCTGTCTGGCTATGTCCTTCCATTCAGATCTCTCTTGTGCCCTTCTTCTCCATTGTCTTATGTTCATTGTTTTCAGGTCGTCTTCCACGTCATCCAACCATCTCGTTCTGGGCCTTCCTTTTTTTCGCCTTCCTATGGGCTTCCATTGTAACATTTTCTTAGTTGTTTTTGCATCGCTTTGTCTCTGCACATGTCCCAGCCATGACAGTCTTTGACTTTTCACAAATCTTACAATGTCATAACCTTCATTTAACTCATTAAGATCGTCGTTTCTCCTGATTCTCCATGTGCCATCTTCCTCTTGTACCGGGCCATATACTTTCCTCAGTATTTTTCTCTCGAATGTCCTGAGTTGGGCTTCATCTTTTTTCGTCATTACCCAAGTTTCACATCCATAGGTTACTACGGGTCTAATCAGTGTTCTGTAGATAGTCATTTTGGTTCTTTTGTCTAATAATTTCGATGTCATCAATCTTTTATTAGCATAGTATGTACGATTCCCGCTGGAAATACGTGCATTAATTTCGCTACTTACGGAGTTCTTCTGATTGATTTCTATGCCGAGATATGTAAAGGCATCCACTCGTTCGATAGTATAGTTGTCTATTGTGATATTATTTTCATTGTCAGTTATTCTTTTAACTGTCATATACTTCGTTTTTGCTTCGTTTATTTTGAGACTTCTTTTTCTTGCTTCAGGATCAATTTGTTTGAACACTTCCATTAGTCGTGGCTTATTCCTACTAATGATGGCTACATCGTCTGCATATGCAGTAATTTGTACTGATTTGGTGTTTATATGACCGGTTATATTGGTTTTTCTGATGACTGCCTCAAGAACTAGGTTGAATAGCATGGTTGATAGGGCATCTCCCTGTTTTACTCCCATGTTGATGTTAAATAGGGGAGTCAGTTCTCCATCTACTCTGACTGCGGCTTTTGAACCCTGCAACGTCATTTTTATGAGGCTGATGTATTTCTTAGGTATACCTAGATTACAAAGGTCTTTCAGCATTCTGTCTCTATTCACACTATCAAAAGCTTGTTTAAAGTCTATATACATATTATATAGGTCTATGTCGTATTCATAAGCTTTTTCTTGTATCGTTCTTAGTATGAATATGTTATCTGTAGTGGCTCTATTTGGTCTGAATCCATTTTGATAATCACCAATTATATTTTCGGAGTATTCTAATAATCTATTGTAGATTATACCAGAAAGAATTTTGTATATTACATTTAACAATGTAATTGGCCTATAATTCTGGCATTCCCTCTTATCTCCTTTTTTATATATTGGCTGTATGAGGCCAACTGTCCATTCCTCTGGCATTTGCTTCTTCGTCCATATTAATGTTATTAGGTAATAGATTCTTTCCCAGAGTTCGGATCCTCCATGCTTTAATAATTCTGCCGAAATTCCGTCCGTTCCTGGTGCTTTATTGTTTTTTAGTTTATTTATTATCTGAACTACTTCTTCATAACTCGGATTTTCGATGTGCAGCTCCGCCGTATAATATATTGTCTCGTTCTGATCATTTTCGTTGTCTGCATTTAGATTTTCTTCGAAATATTGTTTCCATCTCATTTCGCAGAAAAGACATAATTTACGTAAAACAGTTAGAGAATTATCTGGAAAATCACGAACAACCACACCTAACCGATTAATTAACAAAAAAAATAAACCTATTAATAAGCCAATTGAAATAAAACAAGTATGGACTAAATATATTGAAGATATTTTCATGGACACAAGAATGGAACCAACACAAATTGATAACAAGGAAGCTCCAATAATATAACATCTGCTAGTCTAAACGTCTATGTCCAACATGCTATAAACAACTCAAAATCTGGCAAAGCCCCTGAGCCAGATAAAGTTCATATCGAGCTGAATAAACTTATAGATGATGACAATTTTTTGTACGTAATTACGTGGTTAAAGGTTCTGAACACAGCAAACGAAAGACAGCATGTTTGGGGCACATACTTAGAAATGACCAGTATGAATTTTTACAGCTGATTATGAACGGTACAATCAAAGCAAAAAAGGAAAAAGGGGATATATAATATTCTGGCTGAAAAACATGTGCCACTGGACAGGGTTAAACACAAAGACGCTTTTAACAAAAGCCGAAGATAGAGACTAACTTGCTATGTTTATAGGCAACCTTCACTAGTAGGATTGGCACTAGAAGAAGAAAATCCTTTTCTCAAACTCAGTGTCTACTATTTAACTTTATAGTATAAGGCACTGTTAACGTAAATCCAAAATTACTAAAAACATTTATTTGTCTGCAGTGCGTTGTCATAATAATAAGTATTTATTGTTTTTCTTTTAACATCCATTAAATTTAGTATGAAATTAAAATAGAAAATGTCCATAAGATTCATTTTTTTCGGGCATGCGGGCAAGCTTTGAAACATCCCTACATTGTTGTACAATAATCCCGATTTAAAAATTTACTTTTTCCTTGGAATAGCTTACACTTTGTTTACGTGGCAATTTACCAAATATTGTTTACAACATAGTAGCACATACTTAACACATAAAACAGTTAGTAGGTCGTTTTTAGACGCATCGCTTGTACTGAAAAAAAAATATTGACATAGCTAGATATGGTCTCTATGTAGATTTCTCATCGGACTTGTCGATATAAATCGAATGAACTATGACATGTTTCATTTGAAAAAGCGTATCTATAATATTATATAATATAATTCACATATTGCGAAATCACACGTTTTTTGTCGGAGATCTAACCAACAATCATTTGAATCTGGTATGGAATCGTTATTCGAAGGAAGTACGAGTGCCAATTTTATTATTACAAGATGACCAACGAATCTTCAACTATAGACAACGATTTAATAACCTTTAACTGTTTAATGAAACAAATCCGTTTTCTAAGGCAGAAATATACAAAAATTTATCCACATGATATCTCTGCTTGTAATAATTTTTTTCTAATATTTATTTAAGTTCAACTTCTTAATTTCTTAGTTTTATTTATCTTTAAATATATTTAAACGACTTTTTTCTTTATCGCTTCGTTTCATTAAAAACTAACTTCCTTTTTTAGTCTCCACTGCGAAACTCCTAACTCCCTAGCAAACTGCGAAAAAGACTAATGAAAGTATTAACACTTATTTTTGAAATGCAAAAACCTTTGTTATTTATAAAGAAATAAGACTTTCTTTGACATCAACTCCAGATGTTCGTCTCTTACGAGTGTCAGTGCAGTAAAGTCGCAAGAAGTTGCAGGGTGTCTGGAGTTCGGGAGTAGGTCGATTGGACGAGATCAAAGGGGCGAGAATTAAATTTACAGGGGTTGGTGCTGTTTTACACCAGTTAATTTATTGGAAGAATAAGTGTGATAGACAAAGCAATTATAAAAATGGTTAAATAATAATTATAAATATAATAATGAAACCTGGTAATAAATTTTTACATAATTTATTAATTATTAAAAACTACTTTGCATTTCAGATACTTTTATTAAAAAATGTTTCCCTTAAACTTTTATTTTGATTGGTGTAAAATTAAGGAGTGTACGTATGCAAAAAATTATTAAAATAATTTCTGAATATTAAGACTGTATCAATAGGTGTGTATTATAAACGAACATCTAATGTATTTTTAATATAATGTAAAACATTTTCGGTCGCATTCAGGAACTAATCAAAAACTCCAAGGAATCGCCTTCAGGGGCCTTCTTCAACAATGTGACGGACGGTCTGTCGTTGTGCACCACAGTCACACTCAGGAGTAAGGGCTTTTCCCCATCTATATAAGCTGTCAGCACATCTACCGCTGCGCTACTTGTTCTTATTCTGTTTAACGTTGTCCATGTATTGCGGGTCAGTTCAAAGCCTAGAGGTTTCTGATCGACACAGGCCATTTGGTGTGCTTCCTGTGGTGAGTCGCTCTCCCATTGTCTTCTCCAAGCGTTGGTGAGGTTGAAATGTTCCTGATGTAAGGAGTTGATTCTTAACAATGAAGGATATCTGGAGCGCAGTCTATTTATTTCGATATATCAGGCTTATCATGGTGAATATGGGTAGATGGTGGTTAGCCTCGATTTTTCGATATTCTCTGAGAAGAAAATGACTCCTTCCCAGTTTCAGCGGTGGAATGTGACTCAGAGTGGGAAGCCAATAGTTCGGTGTGGGTCTAATTGTATCTGAGATCATTCGCATTGTCTGGTTTAATTGGGTGTCAATAATTTTCGTGTGTTTGCTATTAAGCCATACCGGGAAAGTATATTCAGCCGCCGAGTATATAAGTACGAGGGCGGGTAATCTGAGTAAGGAGGATAAGGACCCCCATGTGGTGCCAAATAGTTTTTTTTACTATATTGTTTCGCGTTTTCAGTTTTACTGTCGTTGTTTGTAGGTGTTCTTTAAATTTAATGTTCTGTCCAGAGTTACTCCAAGATATTTTGGTGTTGAGTTATGAGTGAGCAGTTTATTTTCAAAGTGAACAGAGGGTTTTTTGTTAGCTTGGGCATTATTCAGATGCAAAACAGCACACTTCGGTTTTCATTACATTGGGTCGTAGCTTCCATTTGCAAAAGTATTCTCCCATAACGACAAGGTTATCCGTTAGTATTGTTTCCGTAATATCCATGTTATTATGTCTTGCTTCAATGGCCCAGTCGTCAGCGTAGCCAAATTTCTGCGAAGTTGTCCCAGGTAGACCAGCGATGTATAAATTAAACAGTAATGGTACCAAAACAGATCCCTGTGGCAGTCCATTGTTAAGCTTTATTTGGACACTTTTAAAGTTTCCCATTGTGACTTGAAAAGGTCTGTCGATGAGCATACTGTCAATGAGTTTAAAAATTAGAAGAGGTAATTAAATCTTATACAGACCCTGTTATATACGCTCGCGCATATAATCAGGGTTCAATCGCAGTATTCATATGCGGTGGTTTCTCGTAAGAGTTTTAATTGTTTTAAGCTAAGTAGCGGTGTTTTTATATAAAAAATTCGCAGTTTTTTTTCACTGTATACATAAAACTGTTTCTATATGAGTAGTCGTTCAGTAATAGAGGACGAGAGAGCTAGAAAGGCATCTATTATCTACGGCAACGATATTAAAAGATGTGATAAAAAAAAAACGGTTGTTCTATACGGGAACAAAAATCAGAGAGGTGTTAAACAAAGTCTGTTGTCTCTAGGAATCAACATCAGAGAGCGAGATTTTTCGTTTGCATTGTCCAAGAATGTCTGTTCTTGGGTAAGAGTAAAAATAGGTATTAGGAATTAATAGTATGGGTCGGCTTAGGTAATGATTTGAAATTAAGGGTCATAATTTACGATTTAATACAGACAAATATATAGTATGTTTTTGCATGTGATAAATTAAACAATTGTGTAAAACTTAAAAGTTCTCGAGGACGGTATGAGATTTTTTTTAAATTTCTTTGTGCAACTGTTAAGGCTTATATTAATCTCTATCTTTGTACAACATAAAGTTTATGAAAAAGTTGAAAATCATATTGTGTGACGTAGAGAAACTTTGATATTAAATAGTATATTTTGTTGCTTTTGTTAACTCTTTTAGCTCTTTTAGCTCTTTAAGCCTAGCTGCCTTGTAGATAGTCGCTTAATCATTTTCTTTCTACCTTTCAATAATAAATAATGACTGCATTGGGGCACACATAAACTCATCCCAATTAGCATAAATGCACTCGTAGATAGTACAAACTCATCAGTGCAATAAAAACAGGATTTTAAAATAGACCTGGAAAGATTTGCAAACAAAACACTGGCATAACCTGCACTCCGTGGCAGGTGAAGGTCATAAAATACTTGAAAACCGATAAGATTTGCTATTCTAAAAAGTAATCCAAATCCATTTCAGTAAATTCTATCAATACCTTCCTTTTTACCTACCAATTGAATTTTAATTAAAAATTATTATAGTTACAAAAAAAGTAAAAATGATTTAAATAAAAGTGCATTTTCAAGTACTTACTATATAATTTTCATTGATTTTTATTTACTTTCAACAAGATATTGTTGATTGAATTTCGAAAAGGGCACTTAAAAATACAATCGAAAAAATTGCTATCTATAACACAGCACAAATTTTTATCCTTACAAGTAATATTAAAAAATTTTAAATGTAAATATTACATAAACATTTTGGAATGTAAATCCAATAGGAATTTCAATTCAAATGATTGTATATTTTTTTTTACAAAAAATATTTGTTGCTATCAAAAACTGAAGTTTTTTGATACATATATTAGAAACTACTTTATAGGGTTATATATTAGAAACTACTAAAGGTATAAATATGTTTTAACACAGTGTTAAGGTACCTAATATCATGCCAATAATAGTTTTTTAAAAAGTTTTATTTTTTTTATTATTTTACAAATTACAGCCTAATATATGAAAACTCAATCCTTTTTGCAAAACGAAGGTACCTTAGGAATGTTTACTTCTTTTTATTTAATAATAGAAAGTTTCATCTACCTATTCCCAAATTTTCATCTTTGATTTATTTTTTCAGAGAAACAACAGAAATGAAAGTCTTACGAAAAATAACAAACCAAACTCATAGAGACAGAGTAAGAAGTGAGGAAATACGAGCGAGATGTGGTATAGAGGAAATAAACGCGTGGACCAAAAGAAGAAAAGTGGAATGGAATCAACACATCGAAAGAATGACAGAAAATAGAATAGTACGAATAGCAAGAGACAAATCTCCAAATGGAAGATCATTGGGACGACCGAGGAAAAGATGGTCAGACAACGACAACGTCAATTGAGGCTAAAAACCGAAGTAAAACAGGCATTTTGCCTATTTATAAAGTAGGAAGAAGAAGAAGAAGAAGAAGAAGAAGAAGAAGAAGAAGATTTATTTTTTATGCTCATAGTGTTCTTTGATCGGTGATCGGGCTATAACAGAAATACTGGAAGAAGGTGAAATAGAAGTCAGTGGATACACTAAAAAATCTTGTTTGGTAAATGCTTATTAGAAGGAAAAGCACGACATTAAGTATTACAAAAATTATTACAAACAGACTAACAATAAAATTCCAAGAGTATCAATCAGTAAAACCAGCTGGCTTTGGAAAGTAGTGCAGCACATGTGATCGTTTATAAACTCTGAAAATCTTAATAGAAATGGTTAACAAATGCAACATTCCACTCTACCAATCGTTTTTGGAATACCTAAAGTGCAGTAAAATATGCCCACTTGGTTTCCAACCCCCATCACTAATTAGTAGCAGCAAATTTGTATTGCAAAACATCCGGTATCAGATTCAATTTGCCAAAACAATACAGAAAACCATGTGAAATCAAACCTTCCTCGAACAAAGTCTACCTTAATTATAACGTCACCATCTATCAGACATTACGTCTTTCATTTCTTCGAGCTCTAAAATTTGATACCAGGCAGATTTTTTTATTTCACAATTTGTAAACCAACCACGCTAAATAGGACCATTATACCATAAGTAATGAATGCACGCGAAGGCAGCACGAAAAATGGAACAAAAAATCCAAAATGTAGGATAAAATATCGGACCCAGAAGCAGTGGTGGAGATTATTTATAATCTAAAGTAATTATTGGATATTTAAATTTATTTGGTTATTATTTATGTGATATTTTTGTAAATGAATATTCTTATAATTAGAAAGATGTACAATGCAGTACTTTTAGCACTGGTAAAGCATTTTTTGAGTCTTGATGCTAGTTCAGAATAATCTAGAAGTTAAACTGCTTCGATTTAAAAGAATATTTTACAGACTCTACTGCTATGGAACATTCGCATCTATTGACAAGTGCCCTTAGCAATTTATTTTATAACCTTACAACCTCTACGGCTGTTCTGAATAGTGACCTACTTATAATTCCATACATTTAAAGAAAATTATTTTCAGATGATACTTTTCTTTTATCAGAAACTATATTAACCTTCAAACTGATCATCGAAACGTTTCATACTTTTAAGTTCTAATATGGCAGAGTTGTTTGAATTTTCTCTCCTTTTTAGTACTATTTACATCAAAGTGTTTATTAATTTAAATTAATACTCACTAATTCGTTTGTAAGATGGTCCATGGAATTTTAAACTTCTCGTATAGCTTCAATTGTTCATAGCATTCTGTTTTTAAACATGGCATCCTTAAGAGTCCATGACTTACTACCTTACAACACGACTTTAACTGCATGCTCTCCACCATGCATACTAAATGACACAGCATCGGCGTAAGGGCATACAAAAGAGAATTTTGATCTAACATAGAATTCAAATTTGTTTCACCATATATTATTATTTCCATTAACTCTGTATTTGTATTATATTTTCTACACTCTTTTTAATTTATGGAGTTTACAAAACTTTAGTAGTAATTTATGTCTGCCATATTTTTTATATGTATAACTGCAATGACTTGGCGAGTAATGGTGGTAAAAGAAAGACCATCCTACGATATATCATACAATAAAAATAGCTGGCAAAGAAGTATCAGAAGAAGACCTATATTCTGGCTCGGAAACTTAAGAGTTTTTTCTTCGTTTCTGGAAATCCTGTATTTTGCACCGGTTGAACTCCAGCCTATTGGTTTATTGTACATATGCCATAAAACTGTAATATATAAGCTTACTGTCAACACCCAATAGAACTTATACCCAGGGTCCTTCAAGACTAAATTCCATAGAACCAGTAAGTTCTGCCGAAGATGACTTGCTGTGCTAAAGGTTTGCCTATACGACACTGATTGAAGTTATTAAGACCTCTTTGAAGTACGTTGCTATGCAGTCGTCCTGTGCGGTATTTTATCTAGTTAAGAGCATCTTAATCTTTAATCTAAACATGGAACTAGAGAGCGATTTGGAAGTATGAAGCCTAAATTCTTTATAATAGCTGTTTCAAAAGTCATAATAGCCATGATGATAAAATATATTGTACTAGAGTAATTTAGGTATTGTGTAGCAGGTGGAACAAGAGATCTCTTTAATTTTCCCGTTGATAAACTTGTTTCAACACAATACGTTTATTATTAACTTAACTACATGCTTGTTATACAATGACTATGGTATGAGGCCGTCGATACATTTCTTAACAGTTACTGTATATTCTATAAAATCTATATCTGCTAATACGAGCTGGGACATTGAGAAATGTCGTAGCGATTTCTATGGTACAATAAATATTCCTTATGCTATAGCTAAAACTGCATCAATCTGCATTGTCTGCGCTGAAGTATTCCCTCCTCTACGATTTGCAAATATCCAAATCATTTACCATCCGGTTTTTGAATCTATAGTAAATCAACCAAGTGATAACTAACAAACAACAGTAACCAATGTCAGAGCGCATTTAAATCATAGACAATATGTCTATGATTTCAATTGACTAACATGATACACATATAATACCCAGATCTACTGATAACTTAACCTCTAATTATTTATGTTCCTATTTTACCATCGAAAACCATACATTGTTCATGTTATGCTAATGTCAAATTTTCGATTACTCTGTATATAGGTTGTTTTGTATTACAAAAAAAAGATTTTGAACAAACAATGTTGGTTCAAACAAATTATATACTCTAGAATTTGTATTTGTAGGCCTCGCAGCAACAATAGCTCAAATTTATAAATCTGCATCTATACTTTTTGGCACATTTAATAAAAAAAACCTTTTCTACTCTGGAAAATTGTACTAGTAAACTATTTTTTTTACTCGCACATTACTACAGTCAAAATTTCCAAAGCGGTTAGGAAATCGAGCAATATTAAATAACTTTTGTCATACTACTTCAATTTCCTCGTAGTAAGTTATTTGGAAGCATCTGAGTATGCTGCTTTTCGATGTTCCATTATATTTATTCTATAGATTACTTCTAGATACGTCCCGACGTTCAAATAATCCTTAATTATACTCGTTTTGTTCTATGCGATTTGATTTTATGTCTTGAAATATAAACAATTTTATTTTTTAGTACCCCCAAATACTAAAATTGCTAACACACCACTGTCCAGTGAAATAAGAGCAAAATTTTTGGTAAAATATCCTGCGCTACCCGTACACATGGAATAGTATCGCATATCAGCCAAAAGAGGAGCGTAATTTGAGCCGAACCGTGTTGAAAATTGAAGAAAAGCTGATCAAATCTACCGGATAAATAAGCCCCTCTTCGTAGATCGAATTACAGACTTGAAATGAATATACATAAAACGTTTTAAACGGCACCTTGTAATTATACTGTGGTTGGAAGTACTTTCCAGGTAATTTTCTTAACAAATGAGTCTGAATCGATTTGCCTTTTTTCGTTTTCGAGGATGCTGATGTCGGAGTACAATTACCGTATTCTACGCTCTGATAGACACATTCCTAGTAATTATTTTGACAATTTGTTGAACATTGAGTCATTACGGTGCCTGTATCTTATTCGTATCGAGACATTATGACTACCGAAGCGGGAATCGCTATAAATTAAAAACCTCTCATATATAAATCAAATTAATTATATTATATATATATATATATATATATATATATATATATATATATATAACTATTTTGGATGGGTTGGAGTCAATAATAGGGCTATTGGTTAACTATTTTTTTATTCTCGAGCTTTCAATTGTGTTTACAATTATTATCAAGAGCTAAAAAAGACAACATACTTACAAGGTTGAACTAAAAAGAAAAAACAATTTTTGTTAACTTACCAAATAAAAATTAGTTTGGTAAGTAAAAATCACTGCTTACATCTTCAAAATATTTAATACAAAAATGTTTCAATCGAATAAATGTTTCTCCGAAAATTTTTATAATTTTGAAAACATTTTTTTAATATAAAAATAATTGAATTTATAAATAAGTTCAAACAGCAACCAATTACAAATAGCCTCAATGTCATAAATGCCAACATAAATTTTTTATTTTTGACAATTATATTGCCAAAAGTAAAATTTCGATTAAACATTCTTTTTTGTTTAGTAACAAAAAGAAGAAGATTTATTCACCGTTGACAGATGTCTGAAAGAATGTGACAGATATATGGAGAATTAAATATGACATTTTACAAGTTTTATATATAAATCATAAAGAAAGAATATAATTATAAATTTTGCTTAAATTTTGAATTTCAGATCTTTTGTTTAAACTATTATCATTTTTGCTAATACAAACCATTTCCAAAAAAGTCCTTTTAAATTTATTACTTTCACTACATAAAATTTTAATGTTATCAAAATCCATAATATGGTCTTTATCGATTACATGTTCTGCCAAAGCACAAGATGAAATGGTTTGTATTAGCAAAAATGATAATAGTTTAAACAAAAGATCTGAAATTCAAAATTTAAGCAAAATTTATAATTATATTCTTTCTTTATGATTTATATATAAAACTTGTAAAATGTCACATTCTTTCAGACATCTGTCAACGGTGAATAAATCTTCTTCTTTTTGTTACTAAACAAAAAAGAATGTTTAAACGAAATTTTACTTTTGGCAATATAATTGTCAAAAATAAAAAATTTATGTTGGCATTTATGACATTGAGGCTATTTGTAATTGGTTGCTGTTTGAACTTATTTATAAATTCAATTATTTTTATATTAAAAAAATGTTTTCAAAATTATAAAAATTTTCGGAGAAACATTTATTAGATTGAAACATTTTTGTATTAAATATTTTGAAGATGTAAGCAGTGATTTTTACTTACCAAACTAATTTTTATTTGGTAAGTTAACAAAAATTGTTTTTTCTTTTTAGTTCAACCTTGTAAGTATTTTGTCTTTTTTAGCTCTTGATAATAATTGTAAACACAATTGAAAGCTCGAGAATAAAAAAATAGTTAACCAATAGCCCTATTATTGACTCCAACCCATCCAAAATAGTTATATATTTGTTCCAAACGAGTCACAAGTACTTCTTTTTTCTCATTCTATATATATATATATATATATATATATATATATATATATATATATATATATATATATATATAATGTGTGTGTTCCGAAAGATTTCCGCATAAGAATAATACTAATACAAGAATGAATATTAAAGTCAGTCTTCCGGGTTAAGGGTATCATAGCGTCGAGCTTTCGACATACTCTTTGATGTCTTCTTCAGGGCTTCCGAGGTCTCAGTCTCCTGAGCCCTCAGACACTATTACGCTGATCACTAACCAATGCATTACTGGTACTGGGAACAGAGGACGGTTCATTTATACCGACGATAGTGACGTGGTTTGGGTGGAGCGTTGGCGAACTGGTTAGTGTGAGATTGGCGCGAGGGTTGGCGCGAACATTTCTGACAGTAGGATTTCGATTGGCGGTTAAAGCGGACGATATTTTCTTTATGAGAGGTCTCCATGTCGAAGGTAATCGTATGATTCTAAGAAGTTTACCTTAAATACAGAAAATTGGAAGAAATATACAAAATATTTTATTAAAAAAGGGCAGCAAATGAGGGAATTACACAGTTATTATCATTGAAAAAACCATCCAGTAATTAATCAATTTGGATAAGACGACAGTTCATGATATTTTCCAATTTCAAATGAAAATCAGTATCAAAACTTGTTCACGTTAGTAGATATAATATATATCTAAATATAGATACATATACTTATAGTATATAATAATATTTAATAAATATGCTTTAGATCAATAGATTGTGCTGATAACCCGCAATTGTTTTACTATTTTAATTTATAATTTAGACATGTATCTCTAATTAATCATCTGAGGCAATGGCACTCTTCTATCTACCAACATCAACATTCGGATATGTTTCATTTATTTAAAGTGGAATTTTAGTTCATAAACCCATTTTACTAGTTTAATCTTCTCTTGGAGTGAGTACTTACTAATATTCATTGTTCTACATTCGTGGTTGATAATTTTCTTATATTTTTTTTAAACCTATCTAACCTTTATAAGCCATGCTTCATTTAAGCTTAACTTTAATAAAGGTATATGTCAATAGAATCTTTTGGTAAATTAATTTTAACTTTATTCATTTGTTTTAATAATTAAATTCATTTATATTAAATATCTCTTTATAGTATATTTATAGTAAATCATATTGTCCTTGCCATTGTGAATTTTTTTATAGTTATTAATTTTCTGAAACTTCATAGCAAGGCAAGATATTTACCTAGCTTATGCTGTCCGCTAACACAAGATTTCTTGTTGTAGTTTTTTGATATGTATTGGGCTTGTCTTGCACCCTTTTTCTTATGCGATGCAAGTTTTGTTTGTAGTAATTTAGCAAGCCTACAACCCTAACTGCTTCCACGATAGACCAACATGTGAAACCTGTAATTGGCTCCATGTGATAAAACATTTAGCCTTCCTACAAAGGCTATAGCGACTATAGAACTTCCTATAGAGACTATAAAGTGTAAACCCATGCCAAAAACAGATCACTTGAGAAAGGCCGATCAGCCGAAACAGCTGTAGTGATAAGAATTTAAAATAAATTTTGTGGAAGTTTTGAAAACAAAGTTTTCAGTATTTTATTGTTACATTTAGCCTTCCTTAATATTGTTCTGAAGCTATTTTCTTGTGGCATTTTAAATTAATTACTATTTAACTGGGAATAAGCCACAATTAAAGGTTAAATACGTTTATTGACGTTTCAATTTCCACTTCGGAAATCGTTCTCAAAATACAAACATTAGTAAATTGTAAATTATTAGTAATAATTTACTAATGTTTGTATTTTGAGAACGATTTCCGAAGTGGAAATTGAAACGTCAATAAACGTATTTAACCTTTAATTGTGGCTTATTCCCAGTTAAATAGTAATTAATTTAGCCTTCCCTTCAGAAGTGGCACATTCTAAAGGGAAGATTTGGAGATTCTGGCAAAACTACATTCAGCTTTCACCCAAAAGTGATAAAATATATGTTATAATTATTGTCATAAGTAAATTTTTATTTTTTCTTGTAAAACTTAGGCAAGATTTGCTTTTTTTTAATATTTAAATTTAATTTCTTTATATTTAATAAATATGATGAGTTAGTCTAGTCTTTTATTTATCGAAGAGAAAGCTAGTCAAAGCCCTAACTATAAAATTGTTATGTCAAGTGTCTTTTTATAATTACAAGATTGAAGTGTGATTTTATTGTTAAACAATTGGCACCCAATGATCTAGGGGTTAATTTTGTTACAGTATATCAAATAAATCTTCAATCTATGAATAAAAGAAAGTCATCAATTAAAAGGAATAGAGAACAGGATACAGAAAACAAAAGTCAAGACGGTTTGAAGCACTTCACAGAACAAAAGCTTAAAAGATTAAAAGCTTAAAATATTTGCTTAAATATGCATCAAACCATTATAGGCCAGTATATGAACGTGAAATACGGCAATACCGTGTAATTTTCCGTGTCATCAGCTAATTGCATGAAAATTTGGATTTAGGTTCTACTTATCTCCCCCCCCCTCATTATTGGACTTGTGTTGTTGGTTGGTTCTAAAGTAATTTTGAGAAAATGCTAATTTTCTTAAAAATTAAAAAAAAATCACTTCAAAACTAATTTTTTCAAAAAAAAAGTACTTTGAACCGGTCATACTTACCGATCATATAAACAATACATAAATAAAGTAAATTGTTAAGTGATAACGATTAATTTCATTTTGGGTTCAAATTAGGAGGTGTTTCTTATCCAAAACAAAGGACCAACTTTATTTTGAGCATACAGTACTGTGCGAGTTAATGGAATCATTGTGACATTTTTCAATATTCACAGTTGGCAACACTGTCCACACATTTACAACTGATTAAGCATTGAAAACATAACCTTACTTTTCTCTTACTTTGGTGTTTTGGGACATGTCTCACTAAGTTTGTGTTGTTTTGTACAATTTTGTGTTGTTTTCGGTAATAAGTGAGTTTGTTTCGTTTAATTGCATCATGGATATTACGTCTAAAAAGCATGAAAAGATTATCACGTATCAAGAGTATAACATGAACACACTTCTACGTCACAAAAAGAAATCGAAAGGACGTGTGGATTGGGTCAGGGGGTAGTAAGCAAGTTAAACGAGAAACCAGATCAATGGATGTGAAAATGTTAGGAAAATGCGGAAGAAAGAGAAAAACAACACCAACAGATGAAAGATTTTTACTTCGAAAGAGCAAATTGGACCCAAGAAAAATGAGCCAAGGACTCCAACAAGATCTAGCAGCATCAGGTGTAGTGATTCATGGCTCATGACTCAACTGTTCAATAAAGACTTTTGGAGAATGGTAGAAGGACAATGCATCCACAGAAAAAACAGCTTCTAATTGAACGAATAAATAAAAAAAACAAAGGCTATTGTGGGCTAAACAATACTCGAATTGGACTGTAAAAGACTTGAGAAAAGTTATATTTACAGATAAAACTCACTCTATAGTTCAGGGATAGCGGTCGAAATTCATCAGGAAGTCTGACAATGAAAACCTTACACCATCTCATATTATTCAAACTGTAAAACATCTAGGCAAAAAATGTTTTGGGGATGTTTTTCATACATGGGGTTGGATCTTTGGTAGCAATCGAAGGTATGATGAGTAGCCAAAAATACAAAATCATGTTGAAACAGAATTTGGACACAGTACTCCAATTTTTTCAAAAATAATTAGATTAATGTTTTAGATTGACCCGGTAATTAGCCAGACTTCAGCCCCATTGAAAATTTATGGGCCATTTTCAAAGCTATATTGCGCAAAATCGACTGTACTACAAAAATAAAAAATGATAGAAGCGGTCATTCAGATTTATTCTCGAGATGAAAGGATTTCTGGGAACGGTCAGAAGCTCGTAGAATCTATGACAAAACGGGTAAAAGCAGTAATTGCAGCCAAAGGGGACATTTTTTTTTTCTAAACGAACTGTTTTTTCATTAAACAGCCTATGATTTCAATAATTCGCAGAATAATGTAACTCGCTTAGTTTTGATGATAGAATCTTAAAAAAAAACAAAAATAAAGCTTTTTTTAAACACTTTATAAAAGTTTTGATGAATTTTAGATTTGGAATTTAAACAATAAGAAACTACTTTTCATGAGCTACATCTCTGTCTCTACCTACTAGGTCTACAGACTTCATAAATACACCATTTTTTTGTATTTTTTTTTTTATAAGCTACAGTTTTGCTTATTATATTTTTGACGTTTGAGTTATTTGTGAAAATTCGTCTGAAAACGTATTTTTTTTTGAAAAATGAATGAATATTTTCACTCGCTAATAACTAAAAAGTATTAGTGAAAAAACTCTATATATTAAAAGTTGCTTAGAATTAGTCAATTTATCCATTTCCGGACTTAATTTGAATGTATGTTTTTTCACCCCTGAGAAGGGGTAGCTTTCATGTCTCAAGTAAAAGCAATCACGTCCCAAGTAAAAGCAACCCTCAGCTTAGGTAATGTAGGAGGTAAGAGCAACTTAAATCCAAATGTTCAAGCAAATTCGTCATTACGAGGAAAATGACACTTCAAAGCGGTAATTTACTGGAGTATTAGGAAATAGAATACATTCTACTAAATTCATTCGAAAAATGACGAAAAATTTCTATAAAATAGAAATTTTATGAAGCTTCCAAATAAACGTCTCCTAAAGAATCTACAATTTAAGAAAACCACTTGCTGCTAAAGTCGGACACTGGAGAGTTCTGGAAACAATTCCTGATTCAGTGCTTTTCTGTCGGTTAAACAGATAGAATAGGAAGTGCCGGTGTTGGACAAACAAACCACCACCGCAGAAAACAATCGGAGTGGACAAAAGAGCTGTTAAAAACAAAAGGCGGTTGATAGAATAGAGGTGACAGAAACAAAGTCTCCGGACACGCTAGTTGTGTATATATACAGAGGCGGTGTTGGCCCACAATTTTTTCTTGGGTGAAAATTTTTGTTTTTATTAAGAAAAACATTTAGTCAATGAAAAATTATTATATTTAAAAGTAATTGATTTTTGATAATAAAGATTGATTTGCCACTAAATTCGTTGAATATATCTAATTTGCGTTTTTACTAGTCATGGATTTGGATTTTTATAATACAACACATACTTATAAACGTAGCTATTTGCTTTGATATGATTTTGTAACGCACATTAAACATAAGTTTTTTTTTATTTGCACAAATATACATACCGGTATAAACCACTAAGGATTATTAGCGAGGAGATATGTGCAGTCAGTGAGATACATATTATTACATAATATACTTTACCTTAATATTGTTCTGAAGCTATTTTCTTGTGGCATTTTAAAGTAATTACTATTTAAATGGGAATAAGCCATAATTAAAGGTTAAAGTACTTACAGTACATAGTACATAAAGTACACTTCGGAAATGGCTTATTCCTATTTAAATAGTAAATACTTTACCTTGGTATATAGTTTATTTATTCTGAGATAATTTAATAAAGATGTTAAATTTTAAGTCAGCACGTTTTTTTAAAATTGTCACTACGCACACCCGATCATTTCGTTTTAGCATACTGAGCACTCGGTAAGTATAGTTTCACTAATAATTATCCATCGGTGCAGCTTCCTTGTTGAAGATACGCTTGTGCGTAAGTAAAAGATGTCCTATTCGAAGTCGGTTGATGATAACTTCGTATTTTATATCACTTGGTAAGATGAATGTGGTTCCATCTTGATCTAGATATTCTTTGAGTTTGGTAGCAGTGATCTCAAGTAGTTTGCCTCGCACTGTAGATGTGGCCTTTGATGACTTTGTGATCAGACCAAAGTATTTGATTTTTGATAGCCATATTTTGGTCAGTTATTACATCGCTTACCAGGTAGTTCACTTCCTCATTGCCACTTATTTTCATATGAAGGAAATATCTTTTGAGCCTGTGGATAAGATAATTCTTCTTTGATCTTGAAAAGTGTAGCGTGAGTTGCATATAGCTGTTTTATTTCTAGTAAATTGCAACAAGTTCTCCGGTATATATACAACAATTTGTTGGAATGCGTACAGTGGAGTTAATGTTTTCGCATATATAGGCTGTAGCATGTCCTGCATCATATTTGGAAGCATTAGTAAAGATTTGGTGGGTTGTTGAGTATTTGGATATTTAATTTTTATAAACTTGCTGGATAAGAAAGCGATGTGTGGAATGTTTGGCGAGCTCTTTTAGAAACGTATCTATGTTTGGAGGTTTAATCAACCACGGAGGAAAATTTACACAAAAAGTCATAGTAAGACTAAAGTGTTCTAATTTAAGACCAATACGTTTTATCCGCTCAGGAAATGGTAGCATATTTCTTTTCATGTTTCTGTAATGATCAAAAGATACATCCGTTTTATAAAACATCGTTAAGTAGGCTACGTTGCTTTTGTTTGTTGAAATTCTGGTAACGTTATTTAGTGACAAGAGTTACTTCATTGGCTCAAGGGGAGTTCATTAGCCAGAACTGGTAAGCTACTTACTGGACTGGTTTTTGTGGCATCTAAAACTAATCTCAAGCTTGTATTTTGAATGTAGTAGTAGAAATGTTCCATTAGCAGTATCGTGGAATAAATAACCGTAGTCTAATTTTCCTAGTATTAATGATCTTTAAAGAGTAAGTAAGGTTGTTGTATCAGCCCCCAAAGGTGTATTTGACATTATTTGTAGTAGGTTAATTCTAAATTGGTAAGAACGTTGCAGAACGTTATGTGGCTCTTTCATTTAAAGTTACGTTCAAAAGAAAATCCCAAGAAACTTATTTCTTCTGTAGACATAAGTTTATCTTAGAGAAAACACATAATATCTGGTAGAAAACTGACTGAACATGGTTCATTCATTTCAATAATAACATAAATCGCCATATCCATTGTTAAAGTTCCACAACTATAGTTCTTTCGCTTTTTAGAGTAAATACATTTTTAACAAGAATTTTTTGAATTGCGATATTTTTTTAATAATTTTGTACGATGAAAAATTAGTTGGTTTTCAAACCAAAATGTCAAACCATCAAGTAATAATTTTTTAATTGATAATATCATCGTTGATTATTTTGTTTTAAAATTAATGTCAAAATTCAGCAGAATGAAAACCAGCGAGGCTCAATCTCTGAATAAAGTAATAATATAATCGTATTACCGATGTAAAAGATCTCTCTAATTTTTCCATTTGATAGAAATGTTACAATGGTAAAATTTTATAAGCAATGGACACATTTATTTTCTTATATGGATGTGAAGACTGAATTTTTAAAGATGAAACCATTAGAAGGAAAAATCCCAGTGGTTTTCTGCAAACCATAGTTTAGAAACTTATTGATACCTTTTCGAAACAAGGAAAACGTGAGTAAGAAATACCAGCTAACTGGTGGTAAGATTAGAAAGTGAAATTAATTTATAAATAACAAGTCTTTCAAGACAGGGCCGTGATTCTAATTGAGATTTCGACTTAAAACATGTCGAAATGCGACTTTGCGAGCCTTGTGGATTTCAGCTGAACTAACCAAACGACGTCACTAATTTTCGATTTATCGAAATAAATTTCAACTTTAAGAAAGTGGTTGAAATTTCATTTCGAGTCGAAATTATTCTGACATGACTGGCTGGACTGGAAGAAGTGAACTTAGGTTCAGTTTAGGCGGTGTTGTGTTTTGATTCTTGCAAGAAAAACTGAGGCAAAAAGTATTAATATGGCTGCGTTTTACGGACATTTGCTGGTTTTGGAGGAATTAGAGAGGATAGATATTCGACGCTCACAACGGAGGATAAGAAGAATGTTACGGGATACTCAAAATCCTTCTTCACTAAGTGATGCTCAATTTAGGCAGCAATTCCGGCTTAATAAACAAGCTGCAAATTATTTGATAAGGGTATTAGAACCATATTTGGAGAAGGGTGTTTATGCCTCTAGGATACCCAAAATGTTTAGGGTAAGTATTACTAAGCTGCATTAAATTTAAAAATATATTTGAATATAACCACCAAGTCAAATCTTAGTGGTTATATTAACCTTAGTGGTTATAACGTAAGGATTTCCCACATCGCCTTTTTTCTTTCCTTGCCATCATGGCCAAGGAGTTTGCTCTTAGCAAAATCAGCATGGTCCTCCAAAAAAGCCACCATGATTTCCTTTTGCTCCACAGACAATTTAGTGCCACGATCACCGACAGCCTCTCCATCCATTTTCTTTCAATTCAAAATATAATTGAGAATGGCCACTATATGATTTAACAACTCAAACAAGAAAAAAAGAACGTTCACGTAACGTAAACAAAACAAACATTCAACAAGCGTTGTGCAGCGTGCAGCCAATAAAAAAGAGGGCCAAGCCCAATTTTCAGCAGTGTCAAAATGATAAAGTAAATATCCCCAGTTTTAACTACAATCGAAATGAATGAGAATCGCTAGCGATTGCGACTGTCATGGCGTAGTCGCTTTTAAATTTCGACATCAAAATGAAATAGAATCAGGGCCCAGGTGATAGTTTATTTTTAGTTGTTACTCATATATTAAACGCCCACAATGGGTTTTAATTTGAAACAAATTTAGATGTAAATAATATTGTTATTGTAAATTATATTAAGTAAATTAAATTATTGTTTTTAAAGTGAACTTAAAAGTTATTTATGCAATATTTTTTCTACAAAAATTTTTCCACAACATATGTACATACTCACTTGCCTATATCTCTTTGGACCTTTATGTGTTTTTCACACATGAGTACGTGTGAACATCTTCCAATAATTAATATAACACTATAGCGTTAATATTGTGTCTAACTATATACATATCTTAATTTAATTGAAGATTGAGTACGGTCCTGTATGTCACATGTACTATTAGTAGACAAGAAAGTAGAATGCTTTTGTTACGGCTCGTTACCAGTTCATGTCAAATCGTCCTGTCGCGATAACCTGCTACAATGTTTATCTTGATCTCGATATTGTTTCCAAGAAGGGAAAATTTGTCGAGCACATCTTAAACATTGTCGACACTCAAGAATAGATATACTGTAAATTTATATATATATATATATATATATATATATATATATATATATATATATATATATATATATATATATATATATAAACTTGGGGAAGAAGGCTATTGATTTTAGAAGATCCAGATTACTCCAGTCACCGTGGAGGAAAAGAGGTCAATACTTTTAAATTTTTTATAACTAAATCGATTTTGCTCATAATTTGGAATTAGGTTTATCTTACCTCCCTCTTCAAAAGTTATATATGCGATAGGTGAGCTTTTTATTTTTAAGGGGTGAAATCACCCCTTATTGAAAATAATGAAAAAAATTTATATTAAAGCATTTTATGGATTTAAATCGTGTTAAATTAGGTAATTGAAATATTGTCAATTATATTAATGGATATTGTGTACATTCTCAACCCTTAAATAATCTTAAAACCCACCCCTTTTAATAAAAATAATTGTAAAAAATCGTTTAACAGGTTCAAACGCTTTTGTAGTGCATTTATATCATCTACAATGTAATTCTCTGCTTATATAAAACAATTTTGGTTGATTGCAACACTTCAACCCTTAAAAACTACCCCCTATGTCAAAATATATAAAAAAATCTTTTTAAACAACTTCAAAAGTTTTTAATGTACATTTATATTCAAAAATTCCTTTCTTATCAATAAAATATTTTTTGATTGGTTGCTTATTTTCAACCCTTAAAAACCACCTCTATGCTCACGAAACAAATTCCCCTTTGGTAAATGTCTAAATAAAAAAATTAAGTACATATACTCATGATGTTTTTATTGTAAAAAATCATGCATGAAAATACTTTACATTAGAAAGTATACAAAATATATTTACAAAAATAAAAATTATTTACAATATATCAAATTATTCATTGTCTGAAGCGTCATTCTCGTCGTGTTCTAACTCCACCTCTTCGTCTATTGCAGGACAGTTTTAACAATTGTCGCCAGAGCATGTTCCACACGTAGCATTGCAAAATAGACCTAGTCTACGACAGCCACACGCTGAGCCGCAACCCTTTTTGCAATTGCAAAAAATCAGTTTCAATAGTTCTTCTGGTGCAGGTGAACTTTTCATTTTTATTGGTTGTAAAATATCATCACTCTTGAACCATCCCCAATCCGTTATATCAATCTCTTTGTTTCTAAGCCATATCTGAGTTTGTAAATAAACTCTTTTGATATGCTCATTCAGGCACTTACAGTTTAATAATCTTAGACCGTATTCATTTTGTTCATGTGGGTGTCTTTGGCAAGGCCATACAGCAAAATTGTACAGTATCTCCCAGCTTCTAAAATGTCTTAGAGATCTGAAGTACTCCTGTCATTGGCACTCATTGGCGGCTTGCCCACGCAACTTCAAAGGACTGTCGCTTCTCTGTGTTCGTCAGTTCTCTGAAGCAAATGTTCAGTTTAGAGGTGCCTATATTATATACATAACATATATATATATATATATATATATATATATATATATATATATATATATATATATATATATATATATATATATATGTATGTATGTATGTATTATATACAGTGTGAGTGTTAATGTGTCTGTTACCAGTTTTTCGAATATACTTGAATAAAGCATTTATATATACAGAAAATAAGTTGATGCTCCAAAATATAAATAACATGCTCCAAAATTTTTTTAGAATAACTCCGTTAATTTTTAAGCTACAGTGTCCATTAAAAAAATATTTTGAAGGTAATTTCAAAAGCTACAAGACTAAGTAGATTAAAATATGTTAAAATTCTTTCTTTTTAAATAGTAAAGGGCCAAAGTGCTGATTACAGGTGTGTCAGCCGCTGTATCTCAAACTTCAATTGGCTATATCTCTATTATTTTTCGAGCCACAGCAAAAAAAAAATTCAAAATTTTTGTTAAGAAAAAAACTACATTTTGGTATAGAACCATTTTTCACGTATCTCTTATAGTTTTAGATTTATTTTGAAAAAATGTAAATTTTTAGATAATTAAAAAAAAAGATTTTTTAATTTAAACATGATTTTTTCAAAAAATACGCATTTTAAACAGGCTAAACTTTTAAAACTTATAAATAACACTAAAATAAAATGAATTGTAGAAGATATACGTTTAATTTCAATTCTGATCGAAATAGTGTTACTTATACTGCTCGTTTTCTTTTTAAACGTTAGAGTAATTCAAATTCTTTCCTTCGTATTTTGCTTTGTTTTAATCGAAATAGCTTTTAACATAGCTCATTTTAAAGGTTTTTTCTAGCTCTTTAAAAAGTGTTGTATGAGTTTTTATCAAAAAAGATGTCCATTTTCCGATATTTGATGTTAAATGCATCGAGTATAGTATCCCAAAAATAAAAAGTCATCTTCAAACAATTATAAATCGTTTAGTATTGTACTTATAAAACTTAATAAAAAAACAGTCTCTTTGTTTTTTTATAAGCTTTATTTTTGTTCATTATAGATTTTTTAATACAACGCTTTGTTTTTGAGTTATTCGTACAAAATCATTGGAAAACATGTTCTTTTTTGCGAAAAGTTTACTTTTTCAAGTGCGTATAACTCAAAAAGTATTAATTTAGCGAAAAAAATTTATATGACATTTTTTGTTTAAAATTTGATTCTATATCAATTCCCGGGGTTATTTTGAGTGTAAAAAGTTCAACCTCCTAGATGGGGTGCCAACCACCCCAGGGGTAGAAGCACACATCGGCACAATATAACTTATGTTTTTTGAGTAATTTACTACCCACTGTAAAAATTTCAGATAAATTGGTGCAGTTATAAAAAATTTAAAGGGAAAATGCCACAGTAACTGGACTAGATGTATTCCAGACCAATAACTAATATTAACTTAGGGGGAAGCTACATCTAGGAAAGGAAGAAATGTCCGAGAATAAAATATCTCCTATACTGATTCTTTCCCAAATTAATTTTACATATTCTATCTTGGCTAAACTGTACTGATTAAGAACAACAATTTAGAAATACATATTTATTTATGTTTGATATATTATTTTCATCATTTTTTATGCAAGCTTTCTGTTTTCTTAAATTTTTATTACATTATAATAAACTTAACAAAATATTATGGTAAATCATTATATTTTAGATTAGCTTTATCCAACCTGGCAGTCCGTTTATAATCTTTGTTGTGAGGTTGCAGGGCGATTTTCAAAACAAATGAGGGTGTCCTAGGCAAACAAAAAGCCCTTTTCAATAAAGAGAGAATGAACGAGTGGATTGTTCATTTGATTGTTTCCTTCTATTTCAGTGCGGTTGAATACAACAATTAAAAATTATACGTTAAATTGATTATATTTACTAATTAAAAGCCGAAGAGGAATGAAAAACGGAAAATGTTTATAGTTGACAAGATTATGCATTGTTTTGGATATAATGTCTTAAGGAATTTAATGCCATTAAACATATTTGGAGAATATGCAAAACTTGAAACGATAGCTACATTGGACCTAACGGTTACAGTGACGCAGCAGTTTCGAAAATACGACAAGAAGCATTGAATACTGCTACTCCTGCAATTTGGAATAAAAGTGTGCGGAAATGTGAAAAGTTAATAGAAGAATGTTGGATGCGTGAAAATCACAGCGAAGCAATTAACCCAGTCATCATTTACAATCCAAATGAAGATACCGACGGCACTGATTATGAATATGGATATATATTTTGATTACACCGTAAGGTATGATTTTTCATGTTCTCATTAAGTTCTCATATTTTGAGTGTTATTGCCATAATTTTGTCAGCAAACACTTATCACTACATTTTAGAAACAATAGATGAGACGTGCACTCTTTTTTATATGAAAAATTCTATATATCGCTTATGATTGATCGATAATAATTGCAATTTGCAACAATTCCATGCAAGCAATTAGAATACCAACTTTGCAACAATATCACGTTTTGTACAAGAAGAAATATCAAATTTTTTTTTGTCCTGCAGCTGTTTCTAGCTATAAATTATTGCTTTTTTATATGATGCTGCACCATATATGGTCAATGCAGGACAAATATTTAAAACTATTTTATAACAACTTAATACACCTTACTTGTATAGCACATAGAATAAACAGAGTTGCCGAAGAATGTTTGCGAATTTTTCGCAAAATTAAGAAGGAAGTTTCTTAATATACAAATATATGTACACAGATAGAAGCCATAAGTTTTTATTGAAAGATTTTAAAAAACATTTGGTCATTTATTGTTTCCATAATTCTGAGGAATAGTATTTTACTTCGTAAGTAGCGAAATTAATGCACGTATTTCCAGCGGAAATCTTACATACTACGCCAATAAAAGATTGATGACATCGAAATTATTAGACAAAAGAACCAAAATGACTATCTACAGAACACTGATTAGACCCGTAGTAACCTATGGATGTGAAACTTGGGTAATGATGAAAAAAGATGAAGCCTAACTCAGGACATTCGAGAGAAAAATACTGAGGAAAGTATATGGCCCGGTACAAGAGGAAGATGGCACATGGAGAATCAGGAGAAACGACGAGGTTAATGAGTTAAATGAAGGTTATGACATTGTAAGATTTGTGAAAAGTCAAAGACTGTCATGGCTGGGACATGTGCAGAGACAAAACGATGCAAAAACAACAAAGAAAATGTTACAATGGAAGCCCATAGGGAGGCGAAAAAAAGGAAGGCCCAGAACGAGATTGTTGGATGACGTGGAAGACGACCTGAAAACAATGAACATAAGACAATGGAGAAGAAGGGCACAAGAGAGATCTGAATGGAAGGACATAGTCAGACAGGCAAAGACCCATCCAGGGTTATGATGCCAAAAGAAGAAAAAGAAGAAATATTTTACTTTGAATTAAATTATTTAGTACATTACAATTACCTACATAGTTTTCAAATTTATTTATATTGTCTTCTAATTGTTAAAATAAACATTAATTAATATACCATTATTAAATATAATATGTTTCCACTGATAGTATGAATATTTTCTAAAAAAATGCATATTAAATGCAAATTTTCTAAAAAAATGCATGTTTAATGCATTTTTTTGGGTGTATTAGTGCCTATTTGTACACACATTTTTCACTTTTTTGCATATTTGCCCAAGTCTAGTTATCATTCATAAGTCACCTATCAGCTGCAGTATTTTAATTATCATCTGTGAGCAAACTCACTCACGTATTCACACACGGTGACAGATGAATATACAAATTAAGATGAAGTATTTGATTTTTTATCCTTCACGCTTCAATCTATTTGTTTTCTTGCCAATTATAATATAAACCAACAGGTGATTGATGGTAAATTCTAGTCAACTAACTCTGGTTAATTTTTAAAAATGAGTATTTTATCTTTTATAATTATTTCACGACTCATTTAAAAAGCACCCCAAACAGCCGTTACTTATGCATTACATAATATTATTACCATGCACTCGTCTTTAAAATGAAGAAAATTTATTACCCAGGAACTAGCTCGTGGACAAAACCTCGTAAAATGTAAAAAATCTATAGGTACTTGCTACAAGCCAAGAGTAACAAATTTCTTCATTACGTATCTATTTATGGCCAACAAGCATTACGTTAAGTGGAGCACGTAAAAATGGGCGAAGATCGTAAAAATCCCTCTGCGCATAAATATTTATGCGTAGAGGTCGACTAAAACTATAATTTCCGTCGTTGTTATAAATATGTAACTGAAGAATAAATTTCAATATTTATTATTGTGCAGTTTTTTGTTATTAACAGAAAACAATGTATTTAATCCCACAAGTAGGTAACCATTTTGTATTTAACTACTTTACAGTCCTAGGTTCACTGGTCACTGGCTCACTAGGACCAATAGTTTAAATGGTCATTGCTTAAAAAATTCTTTTAGGGTATTTTGTACTTCTTCATTTACTACCGACTCTAGTGACCCCAAATATGTAAAAATCACAAAGCTATAAATCGGGACTATAGGGTGGATGGTCTAATATTCTCTATTTCTTTCATTGTAGATTTTTTGTCACTATTTTGGTAACCTGAGACCAAGCATTGTCGTACAGAAAAATGACAGTACGTGAGAGCTTTTCTGGTTGTTTTCGTCTTATTGCTTGATGGAGCTTGTTCAAGATTTTATTATACAGGTTTGCGTTGATATAAACTCTAGGTGATGTAAACTCTATGAGCAAGAGTCTTTCATGATTGAAAAAAAATGTTTCTTTACCGCACGCTGATTACATTTAGACGAATTTCAGTTGTTTCCAAGACTAATCTGACCAAAGATGAGTTTCAATTGAACAAGTTTCTAATTGATTTTGCGCACTTACGTAATGTGGATAACTGACAACAACGCGTTTAAACCTGCAGACTAAGACTTGATTATATAAGAGTTCTAATAATTCACTGTTTATATGGTTATAGAACCGTTCTTCCTGACTCTTGGCAATCTTCTTTATTTCTTATTTAATTGTTTCCACGTGGAATTCCCGATTTAGGTTTTTGTTGTAGATAAATCACGGAGCGTTAACTATATTCTTAAAATTGGGTTTTAGACTATTTTGATGCAAGCCAAGACTATAAAACTATATGCAACCTGGTTATTTTATTGTAAGCGACAGTTTTCTTACAATTACGATAGTACAACTGGATGGTTATTAACTTTTTTATGTGACATCGATATGGGTAGATTTCCCTTAAATTTCCCCATAAATATTCGCATTTAGTATTTATTTTGTTCACTGCATTTTGGAGGTGTCTGGTCGTCTCTTAGAATGCTTCTCGAACGATTGGTATTGTAGTATCTTCTACAAATATGGATTTTTTAACGTTTTACGTGACAGGGATGTCAAAAGTATATAAGAAATACAGCATTGATCCTAGAACACTACCCTGTAGGGTCCCTACTTTGATCAACCGTTATTCTAAATGTTCTATATCTTGTTTAGCTCTAAATGTGCTGTACGTAAGGTATGAGTGTTTGCCTAAGGCTTTTGATATGTATAAAAAAATAGCTAAATATAATTTATTTTCTTTAAACATGTCTATTATATTTGTTATGTGGTGTACTTCAACTATTGTTGAATGCTTATTACGAAATTAAAACTGATGGGATGGAATTATTTCTTTTTGGTCCAGTATAGATTGTATTCGTATTAGTAGTATCTTCTCAAATACTTTGAAGATAATTGGTAGCAATGTATGGTAGGTTTTTTCGGTTTGAAGATCGTTTTCCACTCTTTTGAGACGTATTGTGGTGTCCTGAATGCTCTGAGTTTTACGATGGCATTCCGAGGTGATGGTTATAGTAATTTTTTTGTTTATCCCAGGGTATTTTTGGGAATAGTCATATTTTCGATTGCATTTGTTATTTCTTTGGGAATGGTAGGTTTTATTATTACTTGATCAAGAGTGTTCTTTATGTTCGATATCCTTATTATTTTTGTTTTCCCCTTTATCATTATTTTCTAAATTTTAATTTTGGGATATATTCTCTATGTATGAAGCGAATAGATTTGTTTTTTGTTTTTTGCCACTTATCTATCTTCCATCTTCTTTTTGAAATGACGATATCTGCTGAGTTAATTTGTTTATTCTTGTCTTACATTTTAATAGCAAATAGACAATGGTTTATTCATCAGTTAGATCGTTAGGTATTGATTTATTGATTCGTCGTCGAAAACGCTATAATGTCAATTCGATTTTGACGTTTGTGGAGTAAACAAGCGCAGAATATCAATCGATAAGCCATAAATCGGTTTACTCCGCACAAACGCAAAATAATTATTTTCATTTTTTTAGGTAATTTCTCCGTTGTGTTGGCGAAGCGTGAATTTCGTCGCAGTTTTTCTTGGCCGTCCGATACCAACTGGATAAATACTGCGGCGTTTGGCCACTCGGGATACTTCCAAGGCTGGCCGGCTTCCGAGCAGCAGTTTTGCTGAGAACTCGTTGCTGTTGCTCAAGATGTTGAAGAGAAGCCCGGAATAACGACAAGACGACGTACCATGTAATTGGGCATTAGCCGGCGGTTCCTATGCATAATTTTAACAGCTGTTAGCTGGGGTAGTTTATGGGGTCTTTGAAGTCCCAGGTTTACGTCAACAAACATAGACTCTTAAAACCCTACAGAGAATATTCGCCAAGAATGCGAGAACCTGTCGCCCGAAGTCAACCATTAACTCTGGCAGCGGCCACTTGGCTGATATCATTTTTTCTACTTCTTTTTCTTCTTCCTCTTCATAAGCAATTCTGCTTGATCATTGATGGATTAATACCCCTATGGAAGGTTGTTACTCCATCTTTTGAGCGGTCGTCCGATACTTGTTCTGCCGATTGGTGACTTAACTCTTGCTATTTTGACGACACGGGTCTCCCCAATTCTGCTTATGTGGTTATTCCATTATTTTTTTCTATTTAGTGTCCATTCATTTATACACTCTACGTTACAGTTTCTTCTAATGTCTTCACTTTTCTTTTAATTTCTCATAATATTTTCTGTAATTCTTCTTAGTACTCTCATCTCTGCCATTTCCAGTAGCCTTTGTGTTGTGGCTGTGTCGGGTGTCTTGTTTCTAAGGCATATGCCATTATTGGTTTTACACTAGCTTTGTAAATTCTTGACTTGATCTCAGTTTTATTGTTTCTGTTTCACCATATAGTATTATTAAGACATCCTGCCAGTCTATTTGCTTTATGTACTTGATCTCTCACTTCTTTGTCCAGGTCTCTATAGCTGAACAGTGTAATTTCAAGGTATTTTATTTCCATTACTTGTTCAATACTGATGCCATAAATTTCTATTTTACATCTGGTTGGTTCTTTGCTGATTACTATTATTTAAGTTTTTTGAGATGAGATTGTCATATTAAATTCCTTTGCTCTTATGTTAAATCTATGGACCAGCCTTTGCAGACTATCTTCATCTTGGGCTATCAATATTTCGTCGTATGCGTAACAGAGTATTTTCTCGGATTGATGGAATAAATTCTAATGGATTAAATAAGCAAATTTCAGAAGTTGAACCAAAGTTTCTCATTAAAAGAAATTAAAGCAAAAGAACATCGGGTGATTACTTTTGCTTCAAAAACATCGACAGATTCTAGGAGGCACACAATGGATACAGATGGCACAGATATTCGAAAAAGATCATCACTTAATGACGACAGCCATAAAAGGTCATCTCCGACATCGTCCTTGATAATACCTATTGCAGTTAAGGCGAAACTCAGTAACGCATAATTCGGGATCACCGCCTAAAAACCCAGAAAACAATATTCTTTTATAAGATACTGGTTGCGAAAGAGTACTCAAAATCTCATAAGTTTGTTCACAATTTTAATGACACAGCTTCCACAACTTCCTAATAGAACGAAATCACAAAATGTAAGCAGATCTATAAAAGTAAGGAGTACTCTTAGATTAGATACATATCAACACCTTGATCAAAATACACTTTGTGTATCAACACGTACTACCCTTTTAACAGTATTATTAAAAGTATATAGTTCATCGGTAAGTTCGTTTAAAATCGACCAAAAAATTCCACCCTAACAGACAGAGAGAATAAAGTCAATAAAAATATATTAGAGTGGTGCTAAATAGAAAACCTACTGGAAAAATGTTTATTTTATTCCGTTTAATTATTTTTATCTACTCTCAGCGTTATTTTCAGTAAATTATTTAAATAAATCATCGATTTTTTTGTAAAACTATTTATAGTGCTACAAGCTTAGTTCCCTATGATTTATATCGATTATATTGCTTCCAGTCTTCATCACTGCTTGTTACTAACCATTAAAAATAAGCGTTTTCTCTTCTTCAATTCAGAATACTGCGTGAGTAACCGTTCCTTCACACGTAGCACAGCTCCATCTCTCAGTATGCAAAAAACCACAGTGGCCGAATAATTATACGACCGGAAAGCGAGATGGTATCTTTCGGCAGCCTGTGACGTCATATCCTGAAGTAAAACTGCCATTAAGGTGGCACTAAATGGCTTTCTTAAGTAATATTTTATTATCGCGATCTAGTTGCTACAGATGGAAATAACCGATAAGGGGTAATATCATTCGACTAATGGTGTTAAAATTTCTTACAAATTACGTATTATTAACGAAAAGATGAATTAAAAGGAGTACCTTTGCTAACGCGATAATTATTACTTAGGGGTGAAAAGAACGAGAAATATATAGTAGGTCAAGAATATATGCCAAGTTTTCCTATTTGTTATATTTTTTCGTTAAAAATTGTTTATAGTGATTCTTTTCTCTGTGTAAAATGACAATACAAGCAGAGTCATTAATACTAGTTTATCAGAGCAGATTTTTTTCGAAATCGAATTTTTTTTCGGAATATTAACGATTAAAGCTTAATTCATACGCATGAAGACATAATACAGAAATCCAAAGAATGTAATATTTACATAACATACACTAACTTTAAAAGCTTTACTAAGCTTCAAGTCCAAAATCAATTACTAGGGAAAAAGTATCAGACGAATATTAAATCAATAATGGGCTAAAAGAGGTACACCAGATCTCTCCCACCCTCTTTAATCACATAATAAGAATATGTTTTAAGAGAAACAAAATTAAACGAAAAAAACATAATACTGACCCATTCACACAGAGAGATCTAAAATTGATAAGCAGAGACAGAAAAACATTATCATTCTCTTTGCCTTTATTTCGAGGCGAAGACGGCTTTCCTCATTACATTTCTTCATACGTTTCTATGAGTCATACCAATATCAACTTTCTTTACCGACTTGTGCTGCCCAAGCGTCTTCCCCCAGGTCTTCTTTGGTCTTCCCCTCCTACTGAGGAGAGCAAGGAACCTTTCTTCGTCTTAGGTAATTACCGTCTCGACATTGAACATAAACCAACCATCTTAACCTATAATCTCTTTACCCCTAGACTTCTCCTAATATACTTATTTTAAATTTTATCTTTTTTTGTCAATCTACCCATCCATCTGAGCATTCTCATTTCCACCACATTCATTCGTTGTACCTGCTTTTTTTTTCTAACTACCCAACGTTTAGTTCCTTATAACATAGCTGGCCTTATGGCTGTTTTATAGAATTTTCCCTTTAGCTTCATTGAAATTTTTCTCTCACATTTCACTCTTCACTTCACTTCACTTCTCACTTCCTTCCACTTCATCCATTCAACCCTAATTCTACTACATGCATCTCTATAGTTATACACAAGAGTTATTAGACCAATCATAAGCTATGGCTCGGTAATCTGGTGGACAAAAACGCAACAAATTGGAGCAATAAGGCTGCTAGGTAATACACAAAGGCTAGCTTGCCTGTGTATTACGGGGTCATAAAAACAACTCTTACAGCAGCGTTGGAAGTCCTGCTGAATCTACTACCACTTCATATCTTTATAGAAAGCAAAGCCAGATCAGTGATGCTTAGATTAATCCATAGTCAGCAATATATAAGCCGGATACATGGTGCATCCGACAAAGACAAGCGAAACAGTTCATTACAGAACATTCTCCAAAATTTACGGCAGACCTAATAAACAAAGACAGGAAAACAGTCAAAGTAGTAGGTCTTCTAACAGGGCATGTAAGTTTAATAGGTAATTAAAGCTGATGGGATTAACACATAATGACCTGTGCAGATTCTGCCATCTCGAAGAAGAAACAGCAGAGTACATTCTACGTCAGTGTGACAGTCTGGCAAATGTGCGGTTCCTTGCATTAGCAGAAGAAAATCCACCGGCAAATAGCTACACGAAAGGTAGAGTTTCAAAGCTACTAGACTTTTTGAAAAGGGTCAGGCTAGAGAATGTTATCTAGAACTAGAACCCCACAATAGATTTGAAAAGGTCGCAGTGGAATAGGCCAAAAAGCCACCTCTCTAAATCTATCTATCTATCTACATTCATCTCTATTTCTATTTCTCCATTACTCTATAATACCAATCCTACGTATTTAAACTTATTACTTTTCACAATCATATATAAAACTCAAGTAACTCCATCTTTAAATGAACATTCCAAATTCTCTGTTTTGTCGTACTAAGTTTTAAAACTTTCCTCGAGAGCTTTTCTCCACTGTTCCGTTTTTCTTATAAATCGCTTTTACTGTTTCCTGTTACTGTTACTCTGTAGTTTCTCTGTTTCAATTCTAATGAAGAATAAATAAGGATCAAGCACCGAGCTTTGGTGAAATCTTACTTTCAAATGGATTTTATCAGTCTTACCAACACCTATCCTAACAAAAGTTTTTAGTCCGTTATTAGTAGTTTTCTTAGATAGTGCCCTCTACAGAAACTTACGAGAAACTCTTGATTTCTCAAGATCAATAATGCTTGATAATATTTTTATTTTGACAGTCATATTGGTCCTTCCATTTAGTCTTTCGTTTTTAGATCATCAGCATCCTGTTCTTGTTTTTTGTGATTCAAATATTTAAAAACAGTGGAGCCCATTTTTTTGCGAAACATTGTTCTTTTCCGTTTCTTTTGTGTTATTTTATGTATACCTTTCGTGTCTTTCTGACCTCCCTAAATGACTCCTCCCAGCATTTACAATGACTGAGCAACGGTGTCTTCGAGTCACAAAGTGTATCTGTTTTCTGAATCTACTTCCTAGAAGTTTGATTCACTATGTACGGTACAATAGTAATGGACAGTCTAGATTCTTCATCTAAAATTTAAATAATATTTTTTTAATAGTCTGCATTCACTATTCCAGTTACTGCTCTAATTCCATTTAAACATTTCCTAGTGAAAGCATATTCTATATTCCATGGTAATATCCAGCGTGTATTATTCTTACAATTACAAGTGTATTAACACCAATTTCCACATTCTCACTGGAACCTTTTTCTTATTCATTACATCATCACAAAATCTCTCGAGGTGGGCTATTAAAAGCTTTTTAATCATAAATAAAACAAGTATAAATTATAATAAGAAAATCTTCTCATCGACCACAGTTTTACCATAGTTTTTATTATAGTATAACAAAAAAAGGAATGTAACATAAAAAAACAATTTCATGGAAATAAGATGAATGCATTGCCAAGATTGGTTATGGAATTTTTTTAAATTCTAACAAACGTAATTGAACTTATAACTTTTGCAGTATTTGTATATTATTTTTCATATATTTGATGATTTTAATAAAAAGATTTACTAAATTAAAATAGAGAACAGTGATGTCACAAACCGATTTCTCCCCATTGTCGACACGCCGTCAACCCCTTCTACACGTGTTGTCTTCGCCCGAAATTTCCTAGGAGGAGAGACGACGTTTCGCCCCCGGCCTTAATGTATGTCAGAGTACAAATTGTATCAACCAAATGTGGATTTAGCCCCGGGAACAACACACGATGCTTTGTACGTATAACCCTATAATGTTCGCGATTACTCTGATTGAGTTAGGGATCTGGGTTGCTATATGTTGCAGGGATCTTATTTCTTAGATCGGTTGAGGCTGAATTGTTAGATTTGTTTGGTTTGTTAGATGTATAACTTTGTAAAGAATTCTCTTACAGAATATGCTAGCATCTAGGGAAAAAATGTAAAAATCATACAAATTATTTATTAAGTTAAAATTGATATTAACTTTGATAAATGGAATGATTTGTTCATTATGCTCATGACCAACCTGAAGGTTTATGAAGCAATACTATAATCATGATAATACTCCTAATTTTTATAGAGTAAGGTCGAGTTTTATGCGGACACGTTCCACAGAAAAGCGCATATAAATCAATTGCATAAAAAAAGAGATTACTTGCCTTAAAAAAGTAGGGATACGTCCCGTAGCCTTCTAAAATTACATAAAACCAAGACAAAAACAAAAAAAGTTTCCAGAAATTAAAAGAAATAGGCTTTATGATAAATAACTTCGAATATCTGAAATAAATTCATACAAAAGCTTAAAAAAACTGGTCCATTTGTTTTTGTGACTATTTACATTTATTCATATCGTGTCGATAAATAGGAAAACAGGGGAACCTGTTTATTTTATTAGTATTGTTGTTGAACGTAAACTAATTATTTATGAACTTCGTCTGCAGGTAGATGTTTTCCTAAGTTGTCTCGTTTTAAAATGTGTTTAATTCTTTAATACTCTTCTAGTTTAAATGATAATGTTTTTCTATCAATGCTCTAACATCAACTGCTTTTTCTTGTTTTACTTGTAAAGTAAATCTTTGCCTTTTAAAGCCCGTGGTCTAAGAGATTTATTTATTAAGAGCGGTTTCAACATCCTATCTCCTGATGTATTGCTACTCTATTGCTATAGTGTATTTTTATGTATAAGAGAGTAATAAAACAATAAATTATGTATGCAAATCCCTAAACTGTTGATACGGGTGACTCAATGAAAAACAGATATTTGTCAACAAGTTTACAGAAGTATATAGGAAAACAATTTTAAATTGACTATGACCACCAGGTATAAAGGTTGGAGCAGAATAGAATACAATAGTTGTGAGGGTTACTAATCCCTAAATAAGGTTGCCAGTGTCGGAGTGATGGAGGTTAACAGGTACTAATGAATTTGCAAGAAATGTAAGATGTTTATTTTATTGGTTATATATAACCAATAAAAGTTTAATAAGTATCTACCTATTTGCAAAATAAAGTTTAATTCTTTAGATAAAATAAAACGTTTTATTTTATCTATTTGCAAAATAAAGTTTAATTCTTTGCCTATTTGCAAAATAAAGTTTAATTCTTTAGATAAAATAAAACGTTTTATTTTATCTGAAATGAGTGCATTCCACGAAGTAAGGGTTTGAACAATCAAACATTTAATTCTTTAATTCCAGGAATCTACGACAGTAATTGACTAGATAATTACCTTCTAAACTTATTCCACAGAAAATGTGATAGTGGGTTTTTCTATTTTGTATATAGGAAGGTCCAAGTGGCGTATTCAAAATTCTTAACAGTTCACTAAAAGTAGGTACTTCAGTTGCAAGGTGCAGTTTATTGTGTATACTAGTGTTATGGAAAATTTGGAAGTGCCGTGTAAACGCCGAAAAATTGGTGTTGATGAGACTGTTGAGTTAGTTAGCAGTACACTTGGTGTTGGGAAATCTACGATTTACAGAGTTATTAAAGAAGAGAAATGTGGTAGTTTTTAAATGCCACGTAGTGCTCCAGGGAAACCAAAATTTCAAATAGAATATGATTTTAAAGAAGGACTTCGACGGAAAGTGCATGAATTCTTCTTTAGACAAGAATTTCCAACATTGGATAAAGTTCTTGTCTCAGTTCGAGATGATAAGGATTACCCAGAAATGAGTCGAAGTACGTTATGGAAACTTTTAAAAGAAATAGGCTTCCGCTGGAAAAAGAATCCCAGAAAGTCTATTTTATTAGAAAAAAGCGATATTGTCATATGGAGAAGACATTTTCTAAGAACCATAAAGGAAATGAGAAACCAAAAAAGAAAAATATTTTATCTTGATGAAACATGGATCAACGAGGGTCATACACCAAATAAATTTTGGCAGGATGAAACTGTTACAAGTCAAAGGCACGCTTTTGTAAATAACTTATCTACTGGTTTAAACCCACCATCAGGAAAGGGACGCAGGCTGATAATAGTACACATTGGCAGTTCAGACGGTTTTGTTGAAGGTGGTTTATTAACTTTTGAATCAACTCGTACCGGTGACTACCATGAAGACATGAACGCTGATGTCTTTCAAGAATGGTTCGAACAAATGATAGATCTTCTTCCTAAGAACTGTGTAATAGATTCAAGTTATCACTCCAGACTTATAGAAGGACTGCCCACAACCAAGTGGTTAAAAAAAGACTTACAGAATTGGCTGAGTTCAAAAAATATTACGTACCATCCCGGATCTATAAGAAAGGAACTTTATTCGTTGTGTGCCCTTCATAAAGAAAAATTTAAAAAATACGAAATTGATGAAATTGCCAAAAATCGTGGAATGACAGTACTTAGATCCCCACCATATCATTGTGAATTAAACCCGATTGAACTGGTATGGGCACAGATAAAGAGTGAAGTTTCAAGAAAAAATACCACTTTTAAAATTCATGATGTTAAACAGTTGTTTTTGGAGGCCGTAAATAATGTAAAACCTGAAAACTGGGAAAAGGCAGTAAATCACACTATTAAAGAAGAGGAAAAAATGTGGAAGCTGGACAATATTACTGATAAAATGATCGAGCCAGTTATTATAAATCTTGGTTCTGAAAGTTCATCTTCTGAATCTGATTTGGATTTGTAACAAGTAGCTGTAAGTTTTATATTAATATTTTTATTCATCTATTTAACATACCTTAGACGGTTTTAAAAACTCTTTTTCTCTTTTGTAATTTTTAAAAATTAAAAAAAATGTGAATTTTTTAAAACCCTTTTTAATGTAGGCCAGTCAGTTCTAATATAGTGTGTGATAAAAGAGGTCACTTTTGTTTACATACACATAACACTTTATAACACTGAAATAATTCATTTATTTTTTACAATTATTCAAAGTAATTTTTCAATTAATCTTGAGCACGCCCATGGAGTGGTCGGAGCTACCAGTTAAAATTATGCTAATTACTCTCTCGTTCATAAAAATAAACTATAGTATGTAATAATGTTAATCAATCTTTACTTGCTTTGTATTCACTTGCAGTTTTTTCATCCTTTACGATGTAAGTACGGTTAGACATAAAAAGAGACCTTACTGTGCTGAGATGTTACATATTTATACGGTACTCTTATACGTTATAGAGGCAGCAGTTCTGACTAAGCCGATGATGACAAAAGTGGAAGTTTTTCCGACGTGTTTTTACAGAAGAATCCTCAGAATATCTTACTTAGACAAAGTCACAGACGAAGAAGTCTTTCAAAGACTTTTATTATAAAGAAATCATAGTACGCTAACATTAAACTGGATTTAAATACACTAGAAATCTCAAGATTTCCTACTTGACGAAACTAAGAGCTCTAAACAGAGAGCCTCTGCATATGTCGCTCTGATGATACCTAATGAAGTTGAATTACGTGTAACCGGGTGGCGGATGTTCTGCATTGAAATTAAATTTAATACCCTCTTTCTGTTAAACTGGATTTATTGCTGACTTCAAGTTCCTTGGCCAATTTTGATGTGATATTTTGATAGTATTTGAGTTGACAAATTATCATTATACTATAACCAGAACATATATTGATGAACTTTGACTTCAAGACAACTTCTTGTCCCACATTTTTTTATTACCTACGTATTCCGTTTTTATATAAACAATCGTATAGTGCTAAATTATAGCTATAACTTTAAAACCAACATATTTTTTAGAGTGAATTATAACTATTAGCTGTAACTACGTATATTAAGAATATACTTAAATCCTAACTCACGGCTATATCAATTAAATACAGTGTACAATGTTTCGCGTTTTTTACTATTATGCAAAAAAGCCAATTAGAGTAATGTACCTCGCTGATGTAAGATTGATACTAATACAATTTAAAACATTTTAACTTTTTTGTTCCTAATTAAATGATTCGCGATAATATAAACAAAGTTATTAAAGCCGAAGGTTTCACAAAATGTTTGCCTGCTAACAAAAATAGTTGGTAATCACGTATTTTTCTGAAACAGAAACCAAAGACCAAATCATCCACACCGAAACACTAAAGACAAATAAGAAAATTGAACCACCCCACAGGTTCTCGTTAAGGGTAGAGAACAGAAGTGAACTAAAAAATATCCTGTATCATATTGATAGTTGGTGGAGTAACCAATCGGAATTTGTCATAACTGCTCAGTAAACGGAAGAGATTCTTGTAATGGAAGAAATAAGTCTTTATGTCTGCGAACTAAGTATGAGGAGGACGCTCAAAAAATAAATAATTAAAGATGATAGGGTAAAGTAGCCGAAATTGTACCGGCGCCAATATTGTACCACTGCTGTATTTATCCTTTATGGGGAAGCCAGAGCGCTCTTATGTCGTTTAGTGGAACTAGTTACTACCTAGAGTTGAGTGCTGAAGTTTTTTAACGTTCACATTTGTCGATTTTCTTTTATCATTTTTTTTTGTATTTAATGGTATCTTAGTATAGTTTTCTAGTTCTATACGTCAGGTTAGAGCATCTATAAAGGTGTGTGCAAACCATTTTGATTCATAAATACATAAAATATACATAAAAAATGAACCATTTAATTAAAGCAAACGTGATTGAAATGTTGACTAAGGTTAAAAAGCAAAATGGTTATACTTACAGGTTAACATGCCTGAGCCACCAAAATATTAGGGTAAAACCCTTTACAAAAATTAAAGTTACCAAAAAATGTACATGTTGTTGTTAAAAATGAATGATGTTTAATATTTTATTAGATTTAACTTTAGGCAACATATAACCATACCTCACGTGAATACCAGCATCCGGAGGGTAGACCTCTTCATTGTCCCAACCATTCATGTGGTTTCCCTTTGCCGGATCATTTTTAGGTTAGGAATCGTAGTTTATTTACATAAAGTGCAAGTTTCCCATATTGTACCACGCCGAGTTGCCTATATTGTACTGGTGCAATTTTAGATACCATTGGGTATTTAAGACCTACCTATTTTCAAAAATAAATAAATAAATAAATAACACACACCGTTCTTGTATGTTTTAGATGTCAAACGGAAAATATGAGACTTGGAATGTGGACGACATGAACCGGGCTCTTCAAACGTTTCGTAATAGAGACATGGGATTAAATGAATCCTGTAGGCAGTATGGGGTCCCTAAGCCTACCTTGCTCCGTCACCTTAAGCGGACCAATGTCGAGGCAAATGGAGAAACGAAGGCTTTTGGCCGAGGCCGTGTGTTACCAACAGCAATGAAGAAGAAGCTAGTTGATCGCATTTTAAAACTGGAGACGTTGATGGATAATTATATACTACATAATTTTAATAAAGAATCCCAAATGGCAGGAAAGAACTGGTTTTACGCTTTCAAAGCTCGTCATAAGGATATATTCTTACTAAGAGAAACTCAAGCAAAGTCCATGATGCGCGCAAAAGGATTCAATAAAAGGAATATTTCCGTCTTTTTCGACCTTCTGGAAAAAATTGTTGATGAGAATGATAATATTGCAACCGGCATATTTAACGTTGACGAAACAGGTGTCAGCACTGTGCAGAACAGATGCCAAAACGTTCTCACACAAAAAGGTAAAAGGCAAGTTGGGTCAGTATCCAGTGGAGAACGTGGAGTTAATACGACAGTTGTTTGCTGTGCGAGTGCATCAGGAATTTACTTTCCACCAATGCTTATATTTAAGCATATGCAACTAAACAATGATTTGAGGGTAGGTGCTCCTACCAGGGAGTATGGTTGAGATATCAGGATCAGGCTAAATGACTAGAGATTTCTTTGTAAAATGGCTCCAGCATTTGATTGATTCTGTAAACGCAACAGTAGAAAAAAAGTTCTTTTGGTACTGGATGGGCATACAACATGGCAATTGGCATGGATGATTGCCAACCTCCGTCGCGAAGATGGCACGTAAAGAAAAAGAAGGGCATGCAACGCACTACAAAAATCTTGAAGCAATTTTACGTGCTAGACAGCACGGTGTAATAATGCTACAATTGCCTAGACCAGCCTTTGAATAGATCATTGTTTAAGCCGTTTAAAGGCTACTACACTCAATCAGTTGAAAAGTAGCTTCGTTCTAACCCCGGATTATGTGTTACACAACTTCACATAGTTGGCTTGATTTCTAAAGCTTATGGAAAAGCAGCAAACAAAAGATGACTTCAAAGAAAAAAAAATGAGCTACTTTGGTCACATACTAAGAAACGAGAAATACGAATTGATGCGGCTAATCATACAAGGAAAGGTGAAAAGCAAAAGAGGACCGGGGAGAAGACGCAAGTCCTGGCTGAAGAATCTGAGACAATGTAGTGGGAAACGTCAATAGAACTTTTCAAAACGGCTGCAGATAGAGCCAAATGGGCCATGATGATCGCCAATGTCCTTAGGGATGGGGTACGTTAAGAAGAATCAAGGATTGAAATTGCAGTCAATGGTTTTCGAACTAGTGGACTATTGCCTGTTAGTCGCATGGTCGTCAAAGATCATGACTTTTGTGCGGCTGAAAATTTAAATGACCATGAAGGCAGTGAAACTCGGGAAGATGGTGAAAATGAACAGTCTAATGAGACAAACAAGCAAATAATCTGGCCTGAACTACTTAATCCTAAAGAGAGTTTAGCTGCAACTACTCCACCCACTAGACCTACTAAAAAAACTCGTGAATAAGTGCAAAACTTAACATTTCAATTGATTCAATTTCCCTGATACCAAAGCCTCATCCAAAATTCAAGAAGGTAACAGCACAATAAGCAATGATTTTGACGGGAAGTCCCTAAAAATGAAATATAATTAGCTAAACAGCTACAGTTAGCGCAGGAACAGATAAAACAAATAAAAATGAAATTGGGGAAGGTTAAACCGAAATCGTCAAAGAAACTTGTAAGTGCTCCAAAAATAAAACTAGAAGGTAAAACTAGTCTTAAATGGAACAAAGAAGCTGTTAAGAAGAACTTAGCAAAAAATAAATGTAAAAATCCTACAGAGTGCATTCTTCTAAATGTCGGGTCAAGCTCAAATCAACCTGATGTTGTTACAGATATTATGTGTATTGATGAGTGGTTCTCTTCAGTTTGAGATAAAAAAAGAATTGAGGACATAATCCAATGCACCAAATGCTCTTCATGGAGCCACGAACTTAGTGCAGGAGTCCAACCTGGAACCCAAACTTTTTCTGGCTTTGAATGTAAATAAAAATATTTTTTTCCATACCTAATGTTAAAGTGTTGCTATAACAACTGTTTTGAGTAGATAAAGTATCACTTTAACCGCAAGGGTAGATAAAGTGACACTTTAACAGCAAGAGTAGATAAAATGTTTTAACTTTTTTTTATTCAATAAAATTTACAAATTCAAACAGATTAAGGATTAAAAACAACTGAAATTTCACAATTAACATTATTAGAAATAGTATAAGAATGCTGTATATAAGTATACACTTGGATATAGCAATCTTATTGCTTATTGGCTCTTCAATGTAAGATTCTGCAACAGATGACGATTTCCATCCACCTAAACGTTTAACTTTTACTAGATCAGCTCCAGAATTTGCGAACATAGTAGCTAAAGAACGACGGAAACAATGCCCCGTGTACATTTCTGAATTTGCAAGTTTCAAAAAATCTGCAATCTTCTTACAGATATTATATATAGTGTTAATCCCCACCGGTTGAGTAGTGCACTTTTGTTGTCGGTAATTTACAAAAAACTTACTGTGAGGTACGTTTTTGGGGCGCAAGGCAATATACTTTCTCACAATTTCCAAGAAACTCAGTCCACTTTTCTTGTCAGTAATACAAAACGACCTTTCCTGCTTGGTTTTAGTATCAGATAATGAAACGATTATCACCTATTTTCTGTCGTCCACGTTAAACACTTCTAACTTGTACAATTCATCGGACCTAGTCGCTCCATGCACACCAAAAATAGCAATAACCTTCATCAACAAATAGACGTCATCAGGAGCTTCTGTCAGAAATTTAATAATATCTGACCCCAGGATTTTGGACTTTTTAGCTTTGTATCCTCCACTCAGGTTTTTTAGTAAGGTGGTTAACTTGTTGAATTTAGAAATGTCATAGTTTCCATTCACCAACAACGTACGCTTCAGCATCGAATAATACGACCATAATGACGATGGCATCGCTTTCTTCTACTTTTCAGAAAAATACGCCAGAAGTATTTTTTCACTCACGCCATTGATATTCTTAATGCTTTTCCACTTTTTAAAATACGGGTATTCTTTCTCATATATCATCCTAGATTTTTGTGGCAACAATAAAATTTCTGCTTCCAACGCTGCATTTTCTACATCTGATGACAGGTTTTCCTTTTCTTGTGTCAATTCTTTTCCTTCCATTTTGTATTTATTCACTTTGTACACAAAAGCAATAACATTCTCCGCAAAAACCAAAACGTAACATTTCTTTGACATTTGTTGACAGAGTAATTCATATCTCTAGCAACGGAGCAACACAATTGCGATTTTTGTGCTAAAAATTACAATTTTCTTTGAAATTCTATTTTTCACCTGAACTTGAAGTCTTGCTATAGAAAAAAATGTTGTATTGCACACGACGATAAAATCGCATTATCTTCTCGAGCATAATTAGCGTCTAGACTGACGTCTCGACGCTAAAAAACGCTCTCGAAGATAAAGTACAAACTTATCGTCTTATACAATAAATAACTAATTTACTTAATTTCTGATAATAATTTCTGAAAATAAATTTTATTAAACAAAACATGATTAATGGTATTCACACTAAAATTTATTTTACTATACACTGATTCCTCTATATGGGTTACTATCGGTACAATTAAAGAAACCCATGGTACAATAAGGCAACTAGTTTTCTAAATTGTACTACCTGCAACCTACCAGGAAAACATACATTTTTAACAGTAAAATCAATAATATTAAGTTACAAAAATTATCATATGTGTGTGTAAGTGTTTATTATTTATTTTAATACATCGTTCAGTTAAATATGGCGTATATTATTCAAAGTAAAATTCGAAATATATTACGTGGTATAATATTGGCAACTCTCCCCTATTAAAAGAACTAAATCATGCAGTATAGGATATAACAGAGGAGATAATAGCCAAACGAATCATGATACGGAAACCTAGAAGACTAAGAAAACGGAACTATCAAAAAATTATGGAAGTAATTAAACAAATAAGCACAGAATAGAGGCAATTGGGTTTGTCACTGTCATTAATTATCATCCAAGAAACGATCAGATTGTAGTCTCTTATTCGCACTAATATTTTTGTAAATAGTTATATCTTCCTTTACAAAAAATCATTTGTAGCACTTACTAAATATTCTATAAAGCCCTACAATATAATTTCCAGTTCGCAACCCTTTCTATTACTACGAGATTCGAGGGGACGATAAGTCTTTTATTCTTCTCAGTGGTGGCTGATGTGCTCTTTAACGAGTAGGCTTGAGATTACTAGGTATTTGAATAATATATTCATTTTGTTCATATCAAAAATCGAATGGGTCACATGTGAGTGAATCGGTGTAATTAATCCACGTGTACACGTTGGTTGAATGTCGATCAAGTTTGGAACGGTGACTTTGGTAAAAAATAAATTTTAAATTCAAAAATATGTTTTGTTGAAATTTTGCTTTAAGCAGTTGAGGATATTACTGTATTTTACAAAATATTGGATGACGCCAATTTAGGCGTTATGTAATTGGTATTTAAATATAAAATATTTTTAAGAATTTTTATCATCCACTAAAAGACAGCTTTTTTAAAAGCTCTATTGAATATCACAGAAAAAAATAAGGAAGTGTCTGATAAAAGACTGATAAATACAATAAAATAGGGAAAATTCAATAAGGCGAATAGAGATTGCCAGATCAGCATTTATACGAATGAAGCCACTCTTAACTTGCAAAAATCTAAATTTCAACATTTCAACCAGGTTGCACAAAAGAAAAAAGATGAAAATTTATATCTACTAGATACTTGGCACAACAAAGCTATTTGTTTAAAAAACAGATCTCAAACCTTCGCTGTAAATGCCGGTCAACCTTAATGGATCAGAACTTCGGAATTAATCACCAATGATGGACCAATCTTAATGTTTATTTTCTTAAAATACGAGTCTGTTACGAATTCCGTGGATCGACCACAGGACAATTATTTCAATTTTAAAGTGGTCGGATATGCAGATGACATATATACATATTATTGCTAGGTCCACAGAATCTCTGATCAAAGCATTGCGATCACTAAAGGCGTCTGCACTGAGAATTGGATTAAAAATAAACGCACAGAAAACCAAGTATATGTATTGTAGCCTAGACTATTAATTGACGATCTGGAACTGGAAGGTGTGTACACCTTCGTCTACTTGGGCTCGCTGCTGATCAAAGACAACAATGTCAGCGAAGAAATTAAAAGGAGAATAGTGCTTGCCAATAAGTGCTATTATGGCTTGAGGAAACAGATGGCCCCAAAACTACCCAGAAAAATTAAAGTTACCATATATAAAACACTAATAAGGCCAGTGTTAACATACGGCTCAGAAACGTGGTCACTTACACAGAACGACCAAGAATTGCTTAAACGTTTCGACAGAAAAATTCTAAAGAAAATATATGGAGGAGTCCAAGAACAGGGTTTGTGACGTAGGCGCTACAACTTTGAGTTATACAGAAGTTTTGGGGAATCTGACGTTGTAAAATGTATTAAATTACCACGTCTTCGATGGATAGGACATTTAATTAGGCGAGATGAAGATGCAACGATCAGAAAAATTTTCGAGGATCAGTGGGAAGACAAGCCAGAGGAAGACTTAGGTATCAAGATAATATATAGAAGATGATCTAACATCCATTGGAGTTAAAGCATGGAGAAGAGTTGCCAGAGACAGCGGCGAATGGAAGATTGTTCTGAAGAAGGCTTTGGCTCATAACGAGCTGTAATTCTACTGATGATTATGAAAAGTCAGCACACCCAACCTATTACCTACCGGTAATACAAAGTATTAAATTATATTTAAGTTTACCTTACCTCTGCAACCACCTGTACCGATAAAAATTGACGGTATAGTTTCTAAACTTGTTATTACATATTGTAGTATTTATTTATATAAGTATGTAGTTTCTGTTGGGTCAAATGAGGCCTTAAAATGTCCCATGGGCTTGTAGTCTATTCATTCTTGTGGTACTTTCCCTGTTTTTTGAATATTTGCAACAGTTTTTTAAGATGTTCATACAAAGTTGTAGAGTTCACAAATAAACTATAATATCAGCAAATGTCACATTATGATACCAATTTTTGTAAAAAAGGATTAAAAAATAACAAGATGATTAACGTATATGTTTAATTACTTTATTAATTATTTAGTCGTCATGTATTAATCGAGGTAAAAACCTTGCAACAGAAACGATTATTCGTTTTTTGCATCAAATGTATAGTTTAAGTTTATGTATAAATCGTTATGATCAACCAATAATTAATTTATCGTGATTTTATGGATAATAAATGTTGAAAGTTCCTATAAAATATTGTGTACTTTGGTATTTCGTAAAAAATACATTAAAAAAGACTTCTTCAAGACATTATTCTTTTAACTAGTACTGTAAATGTTTAGTAAAAAAAAGAAAATAAAATATTTATGGAAGTGGTCGAGTTTTTTCCATGGTCACTTTGATTATAATGAATCTCGGATTTTTCCATAGACGAGTTGTTACAGCGGTCTTATCCGCTGGATTGATGGTGATATCTTAATCGCTTGCAAACAAAAATTACAAAACATCAATTTTGTTATTTTAGAGATTACTTACTTATTTTCCCTGTCCGTTTTCCCAATATTCTAATGATGAGTTGTTTTGTACCTCTCCGCAGGCATAACTGTCATTCTCTGTGTAATCTGATCTTTTTATATTGTATCCTCAGTCTTATCCTAAGCTTTTTAGAGCTCCCAAGGTAGGGTACGGCAGTTCATACCTTACTGCCATTGCAGATTGATGCAATGGCAGTAAGACAGTAATCTTGATGGCTGCCTTGATTGATCCAATAATAGTTTTTTTGGGTATGTTTTCAGCTTCTTTGTTTTTACATCCAATACGACTTTGGGGTAAATTTGTTTACAAGGATAGATACATCTTGATATTATTCTGAACAAGTCATTAACGGACTTATCAATGTGGTGGGTATATGCAGACCTATTCCGCACTGGAACATTCTGCTACAGGAGGAACTAAATGTCATGCCTGAAGTATCTAGGATAGTTAAATGGGCTCCCCAAAATATTTCAGTTATTTTAAGTATTCTCATTACTCGAGGTATGCGACGACTTGGGTCTTTGTGTCTTTGAATTTCTCAATTCAAAGACATAATATTTGTTCAGATCTTTCAAGATATTTAAGAGTTTTCCCCTACCTCTTCAAAACTTCTTCACTGAGCACCCTAATCGCCATAGGTATATAAAATATTCATGTTACGTGATAACTCTATGTTACGTGGTATATCATTGATGTATATGTTGTGTAAGATCGTAGTAAGTACACTCCATTGAGATAAAATGTCCTCATGGTTTCTCCTACAGTTCTTGTTTTGCAGTATGCATTTAAATAAATTGATCAAACCAAAATCTATCGTGATATTTTACTTCTTTAAGAAAAATTGTTGACGGTTTTATAGCGTTTCGTTTGCCGTCGTAATTTGTTTTTCTTTTGAAATCATATCCAAAATACTGTCCCATTCCTGTCTTTAACTCAGCTTGTTCTGGTATTATTTTCTCATTTATAGTTTAAGAAATGCGTTTCAGTACCGTTCTGCCAAACATTTTAATAGATAAAATAGATGACACAATAAAGAAACTGGTCTAGAGATTTTTGGTTTTGTTAGTTCTTGGTTTTAACAACGCAACTACTTGTCTTGCCATGTTTGTAATTTTTCATAACTAAAATCGCTTAGGTGAGTTCTTATAAGGTTAATGGATTTCTAAGAAAGTTTCAACATCTCTAGCTATTTTAGGACCTTCCGTATATCCATTCATTTTTTCAGTTATACAAGTTGGTGTGCGATTTGATCAAGCGTTACTTCTTACTGCTGGTTTGTAGGGCCATTACTGAGGTTTTCTAGAAGTTTTACGTTGTCAGCAAGTTGACTATTTTTTAAGTTCTATCATGTCATTGCACAAAGAATCATCTTTGCCTGAGTCCTGGTGCAGCTCGTACCTAATTTTGTAAACTTCGTCCAAATAGGGAATAATTTTGTAACCTCTAGCTATATATTTCTTCCAGAACTTTTTACTAGCTCTATATAGGCTTTGTAATTTGTGTATGTAGGATCTATGTTTGGAAGTTCTTTGTTTACTTCCACCGATATATCTTGCAATTTGGTTTTTCTAAAATGAAATCTTTTGAAATACGGCATCATTCATCTTTTGAAATAATGCAGCTACTGTGCTACACTTGATACCAAATGCTGAGTTTATGAGTGATTTGCTTGTTATTTCAGATATTTTTTCGCTATATAATATGATAATTATTAAATCGTGTCCTGCATCTACTAATGTTGAAAGATGGTGAAAACTTGGAACCATTAATGATTTGAAGATCTTTGTGTTTGGCCCAAGCTTCCTAATCTTCAAATTTTTGTTGAGTCTCTGCAAAGTCTCATATACGGCTGTAAGAGTTAAAGTCTCCTATCACGATCTTATAATTTTGTTCTTCAAAATACCTGGTTCTTGGCAAACAAAGGTGATATTTGGAGGTTTTTATATTAAAATAACTGTATACCCTCCTACCTTAAATGTTAAAATTTTGATGTCGTTTTGGCAAGTTAAATAAGATCACATTTGTAGTATAATGAATATTAGACTTCCTTGTTCATCATGCAAAATATCACAAAGGTCAGATAATACAAATTGTTTATATACAGATATTCATGTAATAATATTTTAAATTTTTATTAGAGTTAGCCTTGAAAGAGGCCATTGGTTTCTCCCATTCATTATATTTACAATTTCTCGTTCGTGATTCGATGGTGGTAGGATTAGCCACCAAAAGTTGTTTCCAGTGGACGTCTAACTGCTGTAAGTTAAACAAGATTTCGAATGCAGCCTACATGGAGTATTTTTCCATGTACTTCATTCCTTTTGGGGCATTTTAGTAGAATACTGATTTAAATTAACACTAATAATTTCGCATAACTGGTTTAACTCCACATAGGGATGATGATGTTTATATTTTTATATGTATCATCTTTTAGTATTCTTTGTGATTAATTATTTACTTCTAATGCTATTCTGAGAATATTTTAATTTACCATTTAATTTTCATGCATGGCTGAAAAGGCCACCCTCGTACTTACACCGAACAATTTTTTATAACGACAAAAGACCTAGCCGATTGTGCCACTCTATTTGATAATCGAATGCAACTTAATAAATTATGAAAACTCTTCAAGCATGAGGGCGTTAAATATCTATAGAAAAGCTTTTTGTTTTGCCAACATTCATTTAGGTCTGTTCAAACACTTTAGCGCTGGTAGCACAACACTGTCGCGTTATGCCACTTAATTTTGAGTGCCGTATGCCTCATTCCACCCTCTTTTAGATGTCATCGTCATTGTACTGTGTATACACTACAAGTTATTTCGCCCGTGTTTACTTTGACTACGCTATAAACTGGTTTATAAAATAGAACAAAATGATCGATTGGTCTCATAAATACAGCAAAGGAACAAATAAATACCGGGGCTGCTTTTTGCCTAAGAAAATGTGTTAGAGTAACAGTCAGCAGTTTGGATTGCAAGAAGGAAACAACCACTGTTCACTACAAAGTGACCAATCACTATAGTTAACAAACTATATTAGATAATATAGTTTGTTAAAGATAACAAACTGATAACTACAAAAGTAGATTATTTACTGAAATGTATTACATTAACAAAAACACTTTAAATTATAAAACGGACACTGGACAGTTAAGTAACATATATTGTAACATATTGAACAAAATTTATAAATATTAAAAATAGCCAACATTCATCTTAATAACAACTAACCTTAATAATTCATCAAATAAATATTATTCTTCTAACTTTTCTTTTATTGTTATTTTTATTTTTACATTTGAAATAATTTTAATTTTTTATCGTATAGCTGTAACGAACGTACTTAAGACAATTTAATCTTGACATTCAATTTTTCAAATACTTCAATGTCATTTTTTATTTGCAAAATCTTTTAAATTCTGTAAGTGTTTTAAAATGTATTTGTACGCCATTTTTTGTAATGTTCAAATTGTTTTTAGTTTACTCCTGAGGAAGCTTTTAAATAAAGGGGGCTATAACTCAAATAATAAACTTAAAATAAAGTATGGCCACCACGTTTGTATATCACAGCTCTACATCTACTGTTCATGCTCCGAATCACATTGTTAATGTCTGCTTGAGGCAGTTGTGTTCATTGTTCTTTCAGAAGCTCTTTTAATTGAAACTCATTGTAGATATTGTCCATATGTAGAGTAATTCTTCGTTGGAGCATGTCCCATACATGCTCAATGGGATTCAAGTCGGGTGATTGTGCTGGCCGCGGCAATACATCAATACCCTCGTTATCCAACCAGTTTGTTACAATATGCGCAACATGTGGTCGAGCGTTATCATGCATTAAGTAAAAATTTTCTTTAACAGCAGCAGCAAACGGGCGCACAACAGGTTCAAGAATAGTGTCCAAATATTGCCGACTTGTGAGAAAGCCACGTGGGAAAATGAGGCCAGTTCTTCCGTCAATCATGATTCCGCCCCATACCATTAATGTACCACCTCTGTATGCATACACTTCTTGAAGATGTCGTAATCATTCTCCATTCCGATTCGTCTCCAAACTCTTGTCCGACGAAAATCTGGATGAAATCCATATCTAGACTCGTCATTAAACAAAACTGTGGCCCAGTCATTGTCAGTCCAATTCTGAAACTCTTGACACCAGGTTAATCTTGCAGCGTGATTGCCTCTAGATAGAGGTGGACATCCCAGTGGTCGCTGACTACGAAGATTGGCTTCATGGAGACGATTCTTCACAGTACTGCTGCTAATTGTTACATTATGTGCAAGCTGTAATTCATTAACCAGCTCGGGTGCTGTGCTGCCACAAACGACTCACGACGCTTTGGGAAACACTTAGCTGGTCAGCAACTTGAGTTTGTCGTATACCAGCTTGAAGGAGGCCCACGGTTCTATTCATTTTGTCCAACGTTAAATGTTGTCGTTGCATGGTAAAAAGACAATATCTTTAACTCACCTATTAAGCAAGAATGGTATAAAGTGACTAGAATTAAAAATAAACCAAACATAAAATCGATTTTTTTGTCCCTTATAAAAAACATTCTAAAACACGTATTGCTATCAGTTTTACAATTTTTTTCTGATAAGCAGTGAGTGTCTGTATCAACAATTATAATACAAGCAAATTTATATGGTCATGACATTTCTGTCATTGGTATTGTCAAATTATTAAAATATCCTTAGACTTTTGCGTTGTGTGTATATATGTACAATAATATTTAAATTTTCACTGATGTTTTTCGCAGTTTTTGTATCTATCGTTCCATTTCATGTCTTTCATACCCCTTATAACATAACTTCAGCTGCTTAGTTTTTTCAGGATATTATACATCGAGATGCTATCAGCTGGGCTTAATTTCGTTATTTTTTTTGTGTCTCTGCTCTCACTAACTTTTCTGATATTTGTATCACTCATTTTTTTTTATTTTCTGCATATCTTAATATGTTTTTATTAATAAATTTAGTTCACTGGGTTAACGATGATTGACAAACAATACTGTTATAAAACAAAATTATTTATGTAGTTCGATATGTAATACAAGCGATGTTGATTATGTCCCAATTCACACATTTTATATGCCATTGTCATTCCATTGTACATCATTTCAAATTATTTTGGCTATGTATACTTTGAAACTAGCTTATAATATTTAACAAAATGATTTATCGGCATACACATAGTGTAAGAATAGACATATACCGAGAGTATTTTTCCGTCAATTGGAATAAATTGGAACAGTTATTGAAAAATTTGTTTACTTAATTTGTTTGTCGTGTTCAACTTACAAATTTCCATTTTTTTTTTTATTTTTCGTAAAAATTGACTAGGACTGATTTGCCAACACTTTAGCTCATTTTATAGTTGACACCTCAATCCAGTTTATAGCACTTGCCTTAATTTGTGGTAGGAGGATAAGCTAGGGTGGTACTGGAATCCCACTCGCCAAAAGTGCTGCGGCTCTAGCGCGATAATAAGTTATATACATTACATTGTATGCACGGAAAAAAAGAAATCAAAGATTTTTGATTACAAGGAATCGAAGCAAAACCGATGAACAAAAATATGTTCATATACTTAAATTAATTGTTTTTGAAAATAGTTTGGCCACAATTTACTTTAGCCACATAGCTAGAAGAGCGGGGACCATGAAACTATTGGTAGTAGAAGGAAAGGTAGGTAGAAGCCGAAGACCAAGAGGAAGATCTCCAACACGTTGGGCAGACCAAAAGAAGACTCGGGTGGGAAAATCCCTATATGACACAGGATCGTAGCCAATGCAGGCAACAAGCCAGTAATATTTAGAGTATCACCACTCCCTGACAAGGGCTTTAAAGGATGAGGAGGAGGATTTAAAATCACTTTAATATGTTGCAATACATGTTGCAATCGGCTATTATTATTAAAAGGATTCCCGAATGATATTTTAAAATACTTTAAGAGACTTTATCTTATAAAATTTTCCAATCGTTGTATTAGTTTTCTATTTAATTATTTTACCTATGATGATTGATTTCCTAAATGTGTTACTAATATATCCGGTATTAACATAAAACTATAAGTGTGTTTTTATATTATATCAATAGAAATACCTAATATATTTAAATGTGTTATTGTTGCCGCTATATAATCTCAAGTAACATAGTTGGAATTTTTCCAGTGATATTAGCCTTCAATCTTGTTTAATTGACAACTTTTTTAAACTTTTGTTATATGTTGCTTGCTTGGTTCTTGCTATACTCCATTTTTTCTTGCTATACTCCAAAATTTTTCTATATTATAGAGTGGCAAAAATCGGAGTTCGTACCATTGCCCAAAAAACCAGGAGCAAAAGTTTGTGAAGGCTATAGGACCATAAGCCTAATGAGCTATCTTCTAAAGCTATTTTTAAAAGTCATCCACAAAAGAATTTACCGGAAATGCGAGGAACAAATTGCACCCAATCAGTTTGGATTTGTGAACGCCGTTGGTACGAGGGAAGCTTTATTTAGCGTCCAGGTATTGTTTCAGACATGTAGAGATGTCAGCTGTGATGTTTTTGCATGCCTGATTGACTACAAGAAGGCTTTCGATAGAGTCAGACATGAACAAATGATGGAGGTGCTGAAGAGGACAGAGATTGACGAAAGAGACCTAAAAATAATAGCTAACCTGTATTGAAATCAATCAGCGGTGCTCCGAATAGATGAAGAATATACAGATCAGGTCAAAATCTTAAGGGGAGTGAGAGAGGGGTGCATAATTTTACCACTGATATGAATCTGTACTCGGAGCACATTTTTGAAGATGCTCTAAAAGATATTGATTAGAGCATCTCAATAAATGGAGTCAAGCTCAATAACCTGCGGTATGCAGATAATACAATAGTGTTTTCCAATACCATAGAAGGGCCTGCAAAACTTCATGAACAAAATAACGGAAACAAAAAGAACATAATGGACTGGACATAAACACCAGCAAAAAAAAGCTAATGATCATCAGCCAGGAAAACATAACTGGAGCAAATCTGTATGTGAACCAAATGAGAATTGAATGGGTCTCACAATACAACTACTTGTGAACTATATTCAATGAGTCGTGGGACAATACCCAAGAGATTAAATATCGCATCGGAAGCAAAAAGTGCATTCTTGACTATGAGCTTTGTGTTCAAGAGCCATGACCTCACCCTAGAAACAAAAATAAGGCTCATTAAATGTTGCGTGCTTCTGTACGGATTAGAAACGTGGACATTGAAGGCGGAAACTCTATTAAACTTCAGGCTTTTGAACTATAGTTATACAGAAGGATCCTGAAGATACCGTGAACAGACATTTAAGACATATAATGAGAAATCAAAGCAGATATCAGCTACTCCAATGCATTTTGCAAGGTAAAATTTAAGGAAAAAGGGTCCCAGAACGAAGAAGAATATTCTGGCTTGCTAACCTGAGAGCATGGTGTAGAAAGACCTCAACGCAGCTATTCCGTATAGCAACCAACAAAGTCATCATAGCCAGAATGATCGCCACCGTCCGGAATGGACAGGCACTCTAAGAAGAAGATATAATAATAACTATAAATAAATCTTAATAAATCCTGTATCGATTACTTGTTAAGTCGTTTTTTATCATAACTTCGGAAATAATTCTGATCAATCCAATCTTATGATTTTTTCCCTTAAAATACACGTCTTTTGTTGAACTTTCGACATAAGTTTATAAAAAAAGTTAACTGAAAATTGGAGTTATTTTATTTGTTTATTAGCTTAAAAATTGTACAGTTGTTTAAAAAAATCCCCATAGGCTCTCCTATTTAACTGATTTCCATGATTCGACTTTTATTTGAAAGCTTGAATGCCCTTTTATATGCAAAAAACTTACAAGTAATTTAAAACTATTTAAAAGTTTGAAAATTAATAACTTTTTTCAAAAATATAGGTTATAAAATTATTTTGCAAAGATTGCTTAATTGATTGTACTGAAATTTTGTATAGTGTTTTTTTTTTATATTTGAAAGATTTTTTGGATAAATTTTAAAAGTTCTATGTGGCTTCTAAATACCTTCAAAAAACATTGATTTTTGGCTCTTTTTAAATTGTTTTTAATAATTTTGCAATCATTAATACATATTATTTTTTAACTTTGCTATTAATTTTGCCTTATAGGAAATTTAATTGTTAAACTTTTTTGTCTTTACCAAATTTTTCAAAAATATATAGCTGCCGAGATATAATAGTAACGAAATAGAGAGAAAGCATTGAATTTTCTCATTATTTTACAAATTGTTTAATAAAAAATTTAGCCCACCTTTTGAAGTGTATGTATAGTTAAATTATCATTTCTAATATTATTTCGAGTGAATTGTGTATTGTCGAGTGAAACTTGAAAGTGTCTCCAGTGTCGAGTGACACTGAGGAGTAGGCAGATTGAGACCTCAGTGCCGTTTGACGGTTTTTGTGTTTATACTGATAATGGTACGTCACGAGTGAGGGGAGTAGGCAGATTGAGACCCTGAACTCGAACGGAACCGTATCTCTCTTGAAAATTGCTCCAAAATGGGTGCCGAAACGTCGAGCATTAAATTATCAACGCGGTTCTTCCCGAGAACTCAGTAATTTTCATTTATCTGACCGCGGAAATTTATCCGAAGATACTTTTCATACAAAATTAAAAAAACAAATATGAAATTATAATAATTGCAGTTCATATTTGGAAATATAAAAAATTGCAGTACATAGCAGTACATGCAGTACATTTGTCAATGTTTCTATCAGAAGTTTTTTATTTTGGGCTTGAAGTCTGGCAACATTTAATTTTTCAAGACGAACAAGTCGTTGCAACTCTTGTATTGATAAACTTTCCTTAGTCTCTAACTTAAATCTATTCTTTTTTGGGCATTTTGCCAGCGTTCCTATAGATGAGGGCATTTGTGAACTCGTACTAGCTGATCCAGTATTTTGTAGATTATTCGCTTCTTCATTGTCAGTTCCAATGGAACATCCCCCAGGAATTTTCGTGAATACTGGATTTTTTTTCAAAATTTAATATACTAAGAAATTCTTTTTCCTACTCGCATTTTAATTTTTTTGTTGCCAGTCATATTCTTATCCGTTTTATTCTTTACATCTGTTTTCATGTTATTAAGAATTTTTTTTAATTTCTCAATAGTAATACTTGCACCAGAAGCCTTAACAAATTGGTCTTTTATTTCGTTCCATGCCTTCTCTTTACTTTCAACAATTGGCGGAACCATTGATTTATTCAGAAGAATCATATAATTTTTCAATATTTTTACAAATCTGAGCCTTTGACATCCACTCTCGACAGGCAATTCTTCCTCACTTGACGACGACATGATTACTTGTAGCACGAAAATTTAACTGATGTGGATATACTACAAAGAATATCAACGACGTTTACAAACTTGTTAAAACTTGTCTTCAGATATAAATAACCTTACAAGACAATTTTATAAGTAAATACTTACAAGCATAAGTTAACACTTACAACAAGTAGGTATATACTTAAATTTCAGAATGGGTTTCCAGTATTACTTTATCAGAGAAAACATACTTTTATTCAAATATAAATAAGTAATATCTTATCCTTATAAATAATAGCTTGTGTTTAAAAGTTACTACTTCTAAGGTAACACTTATTTTTATTCAATAGACCAGGCAGTTTTAAAAAATGTCTGCATGTATGATGCAATAGAGAAAAATTGATTACAATTCTGTCTTCTGTGAAAAGTTTGACCTAGTTGAAATATGTCTAAATTTCCCATACGTAATTCGAATGGTTTAAAATGTTTTCTTTACATTTTTTTATGAATTGTTTATTGATTGTCTAGTCGATTTCGAAGATATTTAATTATCCACTACCTACTTTAATCACCTTGTACGGTATTTAAAATTTTCTCTTTTGAAAACTTTCTATGTAGTGTAAACTACGAAAAGAATTCAATGAACCCGAAGTGACAATAAAAAAACAAGAACGAAACACAACAATAGCGATTATCACCAGCCATTGAGCCAAGACCCGATAAGTACCTAACTAATAAAGGGTATTCATTGGTGTTATCCTTCCTATCTTCAAATCTACTTAGAAAAGGATAATGGTTAATGTAATCCTAAATATTGACAATAGAACAATAGATTTAAAGCCAACATTTTGACCTGCGTACTTCCTAAACGGATGTGATTTTTGCTGTAAGGGGGAACGTGAGATTTTTATTTTTTTAAAGATTAAGTGTAAATACAAAACAAAGTAAAAGTTGTGCACTGTTCTTGCATTTCACGGAATTTTTTACTAATAATCTGTAACACAAAGTAAAAAACAATGAGGTTCTATAAGCCATACTTTTTCTGCTGATTATTTTAACGTTTCTGATAACAAAAATAAACAAAAAAGTATTTAAAAACTTTTTAAATATTAGATCTACTAGATCATATAATTTTTTATATTGTTGGTGTTAAAAATACTCAGTTTTTAATTATTATCATTGGATATTTCACAAAATAACAGCGATTAAACGAGAAAAATTGGATGTACAGGGTGAGTTATAACTATTGAGATACAAACTAGGGTTATCTGGACCAAAATATGCACAATTGACTACATATCGCACCCTCAGTGCAAGACTGCAGTAACTCAAAATTTTATGAAAATGAAGTAATAATGAAATTCGATTGTAAACGTGCATATCTATCCCCTATAAAACTCTAGTAACTTTCAAATGCTTAACCGGCTAAATATTACAACAACAGTTTAACTATTTTGCGTTTTGTACATAAGTTCCGTGCAAAACTGTTGTAATTCTAATGTAACAGAGTTACATTAATGGGGTGGTGTTTAATTTTAATATACAGCGTGTCTACGTAATCCATTAACGGCCGAGACAATAAACAAAGATTTACGAGACCAATCTATTCATGTAAGTTTAATAAGTTTAGTAAGTTATAATGTCCTTTGTGTGACATTATATTTTCCATAAAATGTGTGCGATATCGTTTCACCATTTATTTATTAGATTGGATTAACACATAAATTAAGACTAATTATTTACAGCCAAAAAGTATTTTTTCTTATGATAGGAAAAACAGGTATCTTAAAACCTGTGTATTAACAATACTGACAGTTTGTATTAAATCTTCATGTAACCTTCCGGGATAATTGATCAAAATAAAGAAAATGTGAAGTGGACAGATAAAAATTCTGCAATATTGAAAAGATAGTCCGCACACAATTTTCTTTAAGTATAACTATGATGACGAACTATGAAATTCTTTTAATCTAAAAAAATCATCACGGACTACACATATTATACGAGAAGTGCTACTTAAACCTGCCTACAAAGAACAGCCAAAAATTCAAGTGGCCAAAAGAAATATTTGGTATACTTATGCCATTCGGGTATGATACCAGAAGCCCACCATAGTGTTTATAAAAATATTTTGGCCCAAGATGATATACGAGAAGAGGACAACAACTAACAGAAAATGTGTCTACACTTTTCACAATTTTCTCCATGCAAAAGTGTTGTATCTTTAAAATTCTAATACTAAATGTGTAGTGATTAACAGTTTTCTCCGTGTAAAAGTGTTGTATCTTTGAAATTCCTAATTTTTTTAGCATTAAATTTATTTTATTTAAATTTCTATTTTGGGATATTATATAATAGGCTGAAAAGGATGCAAAATCATAATTGAATGTTAATTTTTCTTAAAACTTCGGTGTTTTATTTCACCGATATTAGCACAAAAATAAACAAAATTGACTTTATCTCGAAACTTACTTATTCTGACTTACTGCAGACTTGCACTGAGGGTGCGATATGTCTTCGTGGCGGTACCTATTTTAAGTTGGGTGTGAAGCATATAATCGCAGTTGTTTGCAAAATATCTTTTATGCAAAATACAGTGCTTTTCGATAAATGTATCCACCTTAAATAACTTTTGAACTTCTAATTTTTATTAAAAACTCAAAAATACGTCAATTAATATTTGAAGGGGGAGACGTTATGTCATATTTAAGGTTGCTGGGAAATGCGCCCTCTCGTCCCCCGTATCATCCCTTTATTTTTTTTTTTTAATTATTTCCCCCTTTTCTTAATTTATATTTGGATTCTCTAGTATCTAGTAAGATATTATCTCTCTCACCTTAATTGACTAACAAAATAGGTTGTAGGATAATTGAAACTTTTTAAATATTTAACCGTACTATTTGTAGTACCTTTAAAAACCAAGAAACAAAAACTTTACTTTTTATTAAAGTTTTATCAAAGGTTTTCGATATTATTTGAACATTTATTTTAATCGGTTAATAGCCAATGACAATTTGTTATAACTTGTAACAGACTACATATTTTGATACGTGTGCAATTTGGTCGCTGAAATGGTTTACACTTTGCAAGGAAGAATCAAAATTGTGGGTTTATACTACAAAAATAATAATTGTGCATAAGCTGCTACTAGAATTTTTAATGAAACACACCTCAATAGACATGCAACTCATAAGTATGTGTTTGAACTGATGCAGAAATTTAGAGCAACAGGGTCAGTTTGCAATAAAAAACATAACCGACAAAGACTCGTAAAGAATAAAGCAATCCAAATAGCCATTTTAGGGCAAGTTAACTTAGACGCTGATCAATCACAGTCACTGTCAACAATAAGAAAAGCAATCGGTGTTTCATCTTCTACAGCCTCCATAAATTTAAGTTTTACCATATAAAATTAAGTTAGTACAAGAGTTAAATGAAGAAGATTTTGATCGTCGTCTCGAATTTCTCAATAAAAATCTACAATTGTTAAACACTATTTGCTTCTCGGATGAATGTTCATTTTCATCAAATGGTTTGGTGAACAGACATAATTGTCGATACTGGGCTGAGAGTGATTCACGTATTGTACGTGAATTTCACACACAGCATCCTCAAAGCTTAAACGTATGGTGTGATATCCTAGGTGATCATATTATTGGACCCTTCTTTATCACTGGAAACTTAAATGGTGCATCGTATCTTGAGTTCCTTAGGCAAGTGGTTGATCGTATTAGAACAATAGTAAAAAATGATAATAACCTTTTCGAAGATTTGGTTCTATTTCTACATGATCGACCTCCTCTACACTTTGCTCTACCTGTGCGACAATTTTTAAACGAAACGTTTCCCGCTCGTTGGATAGGTCAGATGGACAGAGGACAGATGATGGATTGGCCACCTAGGTCACCGGATTTAATACCCCTAGACTTCTTCTTATGGGGGTATTTAAAAACAAAAATTTATGCTACTAAACCAGAATCTCTAGATGATTTACGACAAAGAATAGAGGATGAATGTCGACAATTCAATGCGGACGTGTTAAGCAATGTCAAAGAAGAATTTCAAAATAGATTGTACTATTGTATAAAAGAGAATGGCAGTAATTTTGAACAATTATTGTAAAAATCTTTGGTAGTGAAATGTTTATTCTAAATAAAATTGTTAAAAAAAAAATTTTTTCTATCCAGTTTTCTTGCTTTTGTATTTATTTTTCTCATAAACGAATCACTTCAAGCATCATGTGTTATACATTTCTGAAATCAGTAAAAAGAGGAGAATCCAAATATCAAATAAAAAAAGGGGGAAGTAATTTAAAAAAAATAAAGGGATGAACGGGGGGAGAAGGTGCATTTCGCAGCAATCTTAAATATGATATGTCTTTCCCCTCAAATATCAATTGACGTTGACGATGTTTTTGCGTTTTTCCCAAAAATTGGAAGTTCAAAAGTTATTTAAGGTAGATAGTTGTATCTGAAAACCCCTGTATATAATGTGGGTTTAAATTTTTATTAAACAAAATTTTAAAAAAAATTCAAAAAATTAGATATTTTTCCTCATTTTTTCGCATATATCTCAAGAACTATTAGTTTTAAAAAAAATTTGTATAGAACATAAAAGTTTTGCTATTAGATTTTACACCGCGATGACCACTACACTTCCTCCGGGGAGTAAGAATTGAAGAAAGAGAGAGAGAAAAAAAATTAAAATCTTTGATTTTTCTCTTTTTGCTGTCCATTTCTTTCATGACTTTTGATCCATCTTTCCATTGCACTCTGTGCTCATTATTCCATCCTTGTTAACATATCTGGAATCTGTCAAAGTCTCTATTTTTAAAGTTTCGAATGGGAAGTCGATACGCCAACACAAATGTAAAATGTAATTCTCATTACAATCAATTGTGGCTTAATCCCATAGAAAATAATGTTTATACATTGTTTAATTTAACGTATATTACCGAGAATATTCCACTATTGTGTGCTTCGTTGTTAGACACAAAACAAGATTTTTAGGGTCCTTGTGCTTAATATTTTACTATTTAAATTATAAGAACAGTTTATATTGATATAACAGCCAGTTTCTCTTTAAAAACATCTACATGCCAACGACTAACGCGAGGCAACAATATTACATACTAATTGTAGATTTCCGGAACAAATCACATATCCATTTTGTTGTTAATTTTCGATAGTTTACAATTAATAATATAGAAAGTTTTTCACAATTAGTAAAGTAGGGAGGATGATGTTTATTTACATAAAAATGGACGAAAAAAAAAACTTGTAAACATAAAAACACAAAATTGTAAACGAAGAAAAACGATATCAAATTAATTAAAAGCAAGAAAATATTTGGGACCTATTTCTTATACTCTGTTTCAAATTTTACACAATAAAGTTGTCCCAATTTATTATTATTCTACATCTACCTTTTTTTTTTCTTTTTTCATTTCTTTTAGCTAACTATTGTTGTTATTATTTTGTTCTTTTCGGCATCTTTTTGGCAACAGTTTAATGGTTATATATAGTTTTTGTTATGTACTATTTTTATTGAGAATAAGCCACAATTTTACTTAAAAATACGTTTATTTGACGTTTCGATTTCCTCTTGGAAAATGGTTATCAAAAAGTAAAATACTAATAAATTAAAAAAAGTTTTTTTTCTTAGTAGAAAATTCTTCTAATAATTTAATTTAATCTGACTCATTCATATTGACAATTCAGACCTATATTATACATTTTGAAGTAGACGACTTTAAAATGATATTTTTGAGTTGCGTTTCTGGGGCGATTTTATTGAAAAATAGTTCATTTGATACATGAAATCAACTTTAACTTAAAAATATCCGTCAGAAAAATCATAACATGTGATTTGTCTTTAAAAAAACAACCACATGCAATGATGACAGTAAAATTATTCTGTTGGTGATCCCTAGTGTTAGGTAAATCATGAGGGAGAAACCAGGAAAAGACCTCACGATACTAGTTTACTCGCAATATCAACTCCAAACTTTGATTCTGTATTCGTGTTTCTTTTCATTGATCAACATTCAGTATCATATTAATCAGATTAACAGTTTAAGAGCATCTACGAAACTGGTACAACTTGTGTCCGACTTCATAAAGATACCAAAAAATTCCAAATAGAACTTATGATTAGACAGGGTGATACTATCTCTCCGAAATTGTTTACAGCTGTACTCGAATATATGTTCCAGCGAATACTACGAGAGGATAATATCTTCTTCTTCATCATCATTTTATGTAGACATGACTCTGTCTGTTTTTCAGTGGCCTCCAGTAAGTTGTCGTTCCATCGTTTTCGTGGTCTTCCTACTGGGAATCCGTCTCTTGCCGTCTTACTACTCTATTTGTTGTCATTCGGCTTATATGATCGTTCCATTGTACTCTTCTATTTCTTACCCAGTTCTTGATGTTCTCCGCAGTACATCTACGTCGTATATCTGTACTTCTAGCTCTGTCCCACATCATTTTTGTCCCATGGTGTCTTTCTAACATCATTTCTGTCCTCTCTGTGTTAGGTTGTGTGTCTGCCACTTATGTCATTATTGCTCTGATGACTGTATTGTAAATTCTGCCTTTCATTTCTTTCCCGATATTTTTATTTTTCCATATTGTTTTATTCAGGCAACATGTGGCTCTGTTTACTCTATTTACTTAATCTTCTACTTCAGTTTCGAGCTTTCCGTATCTAGATAATGTGATGCCTAGATATTTAAACTCCATCTATTATCTCACCTTCCAGCTCCAATTTACATCTGAGTAAATTTGCTGTTATATCCATGCATTTTGTCGTTTTTGGGAAAATTAACATGTTACATTTTCTGGCGGTTATAATAAATTGGTGCAGCATACGCTGTAAATCATCCTCACTTTGAGAGAGTAGTATTGTGTCGTCTGCATAGCAGATTATTTTAAGTTGTTTTTCTCCCATTTGATATCCTTTTTTGGTTCTTATTTTTTTTATTATTTCATCCAAATCAGGTTGAACAATAGAGGACTCAGGGAATCTCCCTGTCTTATTCCATTGGCATCTTCAATAGTCAGTTAGTTTTTCTTCTACTTTTACTTTTATTGTGTTGTTTTGGTAGTTATTTTCGATCGTTTTGATTATTCCTAGAGGTATCTCCCTTGCGTACAATAAGTGGATAACGTCCTTTAATTTAACCCGGTCGAATGCCTTCTTAAGGTCTACGAAACATAGATATGCCGGTTTTTTGTATTCTAATGATTTCTCTTGCACTTGCCTCATTATAAATATAGCGTCGGTGCATGATCTTCCCGACCTATAACCTTGTTGTTCTTCTGCTAGAGTTATAATTTTTCAGTTTATTTGTTATCACTTTGGTTGTTAATTTTAATGTTGTGTTTAATAAGATAATATGTATGAGAGTATAATATGCGAATTAATATAAATGAAGACGATCTGAACAACCTAAGATTTGCCGATGACATAAATTATCATATCTGATAGAGTTAATAAAGCTACAAAACGCTCTATAACGCAATAAAAACATTTGGTCTGAAAATTAGCACCTCAAAGGCAACATTTATGACCAACCTTGTAGTCAGCAATAAAATTCAGATTGAAAGCCATAGCATCGACCAAGTAATAGCTTACAAATAACTAGGATATGAGATTCGCTTAGGCCGAGATAATCAGACAACTGAAGTACAAAGAAGGATAGGTCACACATGGGCTGCCTTTGGTAGATTGATCAACATTTTCCAGTCTATTCCAGTTTGTTTAAAAAGAAAGGTTCTTAACCAATGTATTTAACCGGTCCTTACATATACTGTAGAAACACTAACTCTGATAAAAGGAACAATAAATAAAATAAGAGTTACCACAACACGTTATGGAAAGATCAATGTTGTGTATTACCATTAGAGATTAGTACCAAGCCTAGAAAAAAGAAAAAAAGCAGGAATCACGGATGCAGCTGAAAAAATAGCGGATATTGACGGATGATAGATGGACAAAAAGATTCTGGAATGGCGACCAAGACAAAAGGCATATCGAAACAGAGGACGACCACCGACTAGATGGAGCTGATGATGTAAAACGACCATAAATTGGATGCAAGAAGCTCAAAATAGAAATTGGTGGAAAATTTTACGTAAGGCCTACGTTTTATTACACAACACACCACTTGCTTTCTTCTATTTGTCCATCCTGCTGTAACTGCATTGTATGTCCTATTTCCCTTTGCTTTGTAATATCTGAATATCTAAAATAATTTTATAAAAAATCATTTCACCATCACAAATTACCATCTTATTTGTAACAGTAAGTCCATCTTCAAATCAACATTCTAGTCTAGATATTCCGTTTTTTTCTGATCATTTGTTCAGATATTTACTATTATAAAAATAATGGTTGACTCCTTAATCATATAATCCAAAGGATACGTTCTTTTTAATATTTGTAAGTCCGGTGGTCTAGAGCCATGCCGTCGAGCTTTACCATTACATGGACATTCTTATTACGAGACATTTAGGCATCATTACAATTAACTAAATGATGATATGAGTGTAATGTTACTTTGATTGGTTTTGAATTGAAAACATCGCGCAAAGTCTTTTGGTACGTAAGAACTACATAATCGTTACTTTGTAGTTGGTACTATACCGCGTAATTACATTATGATAAGATCGTTAATGATAGGAATTCCAGAGCAATGTTTACAAGTTAAACACATGGAATGTTTTGATTATTCTTGGAAATTTTGGTATACGTACGTCGAATCAATAACAGTGAAGTTAGGAGCAATGATATGAATGATTACGAAAATGTTAATAGGAAAGCGCGGTATTATGTATTGATTTTTTATTAAAGTCTTCTGAGATATTTATGTTCCACCTTTTTGGATAATAGAATAATGTCATTAACGAACCACAATGGATGAAAATATGAGAATCTGTGATATAATCTTAGCAGTTGTAGATTTAGAAGAGAACTTAACTGAGAACTTCATTATTAAGCATAATTATAAGAATATAACAACTTATGGCCGCGATCATAATATTTAAAAATAGAAAAGTTGCCGGGGCAAAATACCTATCATATAAGGACAAATAGCATCACTAACCAAAAAATATACACCTAATAAAAATGAAAATATTAAGAAAACTAAAGAGAATCAAAGTATATTAAAGAATGTTTAGGAAACAAGATTAAGTTCAGTACGAATAGAAAAAAGCAAGGATGCATGATACAGGAAATATGGAACCTCGTGGACCAAAGAAAAGACGTTAGAAGCAAAGATAAAAACGAATACAAGAGAATCAACCAAATAGTCAGACAAAAAATAATTAATGAATAATGAATCCCAGAATTTTCACTTCATCTAATTTTTTTTTGTTGACTTAAGAATATTTCTCAATATACTCATGATCCTTACTGTCAATGCCACTATCTGACAAGACCTCCATCATTTTGGTATGTTAGAGGTCTTGATCTATAATGTAGCAGGCATATACACAGTTCATATCTCTACATCGCGAGACTTATTGTTCTGTAATCACTGCACTTTTTGGCCTCTTGCTTTTTTGGTTGTACTACAAGTTCTAGACATAGGGATACTTTGGATACTTTCCACCCCTTTCACTCGTTACAAGTTTCGCAACATAGTGTATTGTTGATATAAAACGGCCCACCTGGCCAATATCAAAAAGCATAAGGTATAGATGTAGAAAAATTAACATACTGTATTGTTTGATATAAAATGTGAGTTTCATCTACAACAATTTCATGTTTTTAGTATTATCATATACAAGAAGTGATATTGTATTATTTTATCTTTGGGTATTTTTCCAGTGTTACATATCTTATTGAAAATGACAGTTAATCCTTTCCTGAAGTTCTCATTGAAGAGTTTGATGATCTCTGATTGAGCTCCATCTGGACCACAAGCTTTTCCATCTCTAGAGATATTATTGCTGCTTCCACTTCCTCTAAAAGGATGTCCGGACTGTTATTGTGTTCTTTAATCAATGTTAATACCGCTATTCAATACGACTTTTCCGTGATACTCTTTCCGAGTAAGCTATATAAACTAAGCTTAGATTTTAGTGAATCAGATTTTAAAAAATCTTGCCCTTTAATCAATTCTATCGCTTTTTTTTTTCCCAAGGAGGAATTTCAAATCTGACATCGAGAGTAACAATTTAAATACTTCGATTGTATAATAACAGTGAATCCAGTAGCGATAGTCCTGACGTAAACAGTACCTCTGCCGTCAGTTTAACCAACAATAATAATAACCCTCCATTTGATATACTGCCTATTGAATGGTACTACCGGATTTTTTTAATGGCGGTTTACACAACTCACGCCTATGCAGCTATTATATCTTGATACCTAGCCTCATTATTCGTGTAATTTTCGTACCGATCGGGAGAAACTCGGTTTGATTTAGTACCGGAGTTGGTACTAATTACGGTTTGCCGTTGGAATACACTGTATCAGTATATCATTCTCGTTCACTATTACGACATTTCGATCGTATATCTTCTAGTGTTTAAGAGGCCGAAGAAGAAAAAAAACAGCGGCCAGAATGAATTGATTTCATTCAAAGTATTTAATAACGGTTATTAAAAATAGATATTAAAATATGTACTAAAGTATTTACGAAGAAGTCATGTGAACATGAATATGTTTATACAAACTTTTTTACACTAGAACTTAACACAAGAGTCCCTATACAAGTAATGATGGTATAACATGTGATTGGTTTTTGCTGACACCACACATTTCATTTTTTTATCCACCATTCGTTATAGTAAGCCTCCTATATTGGAATTCAAATGTAAATAATGCTAAAAACAATTTAGTTTATTTTTTTTTTAAATTATCTGCATTAAACATTCATACTTATTGGAAAAAAAATTATTTGATGTAGTTTCTGTGTTAAGCAAATGTATTGTTGCTAATTACAGTTGCCTTCATTGTCTCTACATAAAGCTGATTATTAGGTATATGCAAACGATGTTATACATCAGGCAACTACTGATCCCATAAACACAAGAATTTCTCCTTCTTTATTTAATAAAAAAAATCCTGTGCCCGGCTCACGAAACACGTGATTCACTGAGCTTTACTTAGTAAGTTACCGCTTTATATACTATACTACCAATATTAACATCAAATGATCTTTCCATTTGACACGTAATTTTTTCAATTACTTCACACAATATAAATTATTTATACCAGATGTGTTGTTTACTAAACTACCAACATACTAAAATAAAAAAAAAAACAAAAACACAAAGATTAAAACAGATATTAGTACACCCGAAATAACGAAACCATTCACATAAGTGGAGCAATAATAATATAGCAACTTGCATGAATGGTGCGAGTGCCTACTAAAACATGGAGGAATCGTCAACATCAGGATCGAAGGTTTAAAATAAATTGACAATAGAAAAATTGGTCTAATTTAGGTCTAATTAGTTTAGTTTAATTATAAAAATATTAAATATTTTTCTTTTTTTGTTTTATAACCCTAAGTGGGTCTTGGCCTGTCTGGCTAATTCCTTCCTTCCAGTTCTCTCTTACGTTCTTCTTCTTCTTCGTCTCGTAGCATTTTCCTTCTCACTCTGAATATCATAAAAATCTTTAGTTCCTATAGCATTAAAAAGATGCTATCAAAGAAAATAGGCACTAGCCTATTAATGTAATAAATGTTTAAAATGTTACCCATCAACATCCAATCATTTTTAACTCTTTTATTAAGATTTTCATTAGTAGCTCTTGATATTGATTCTTTATCTATTTCGTTAAGAACTTGAAGACTATCCATTATATATTCCTCAGTAGTGACAGGTTCTTCTTCTTCTTCTTGTGCCACTCCTATCGGAGATTGGAAATCATCAAGGCTATCCTGACCTTGTTTACAGCTGACCTCTCAAATTACGCAACCATGGCATTCTTCTACGGCCTGGATTCCCTTTTCCTTCTATTTTTCCTTGCATTATATTTTGAAGTAATGCGTATTTATGTCCTCTCATCAGGTGACCCAAATATGCGAGTTTTCTTCATTTGATCGTTGACAAAATTTCTGGGTCTTTTCCTATCCTTCGCATTACTTCAAAGTTTGTGACTCTTTCAACCCGACTTATATTCAGCATTCGACGGTAGCACCACATCTCGGATCTTTCAATATTTTTTATGTTGTTCTGTTTGAGAGTCCAGGCCTCTACACCGTATAATAGCGTGTTAAATACGTAGCCCCTTAGCATTCTTAATCGTAGAGGGATGCTTATATCTCTGTTGCAGAAGAATTTCCTCATCTTTATGAAGGTGGCCCTGGCAATTTCGATACGTCTTTTTATTTCATTGTTTTGGTCTCCAGTTTCGTTTATTGAAGTCCCCAAGTATTTGTAACTTGATACTTTTTCAATTTGAACGCCGTTTATACTAATATGTGCTGGTTGTGTCATGTTCTTTCTGAAGGCCATATACTTGTTTTTTTGATATCGATACTTATGCCATAATTGTTGCAGGCAATATTTATCTTTGTAAGTAATCGTTGTAATTCTTCTACTGTTCTTGCAACTAGTACAGTGTCATCTGCGTATCGAATATTATTTACAACCTCTCCATTGATTACGATTCCTTCGTTTGATTGCAAAAGGGTTTCCTGGCAGATGCTTTCACTATAAACATTAAATAGCAGCGATGACAAAATGCATCCCTGTCGTACTCCTCTACGTATTTCTATTGCTTGTGATATCTCATTTTCTATTTTGATGTTAGCTTTCTGATTCCAATATAGATTGAGAATTATTCGCAGATCTTTATTATCTATGTCCTTTCTTTCAAGAATGTCGTCTCTTAGCTTATCGTGGCGTACTCTGTCAAACGCTTTTTCAAAATGTGACAGTGACAGGTTCAGAGAACACCTTATTTTTAACATATCTCCAAATATAGTAATCTAACGGTGACAACGGGATCGTGGTGACCAGAGAAACAGATCTATATTAGCTATCCGTCTATCGCTGAATATTTCATCAAAAAATGTACTGACTCCTCGAATATTGTGAGACGGTGCTCCATCTTGTTGAAACAAGCCTTGTTAGCTTTATTATTATGTAAATCGTATAGTGCTGGTACAATTACTTGCCGTAAAATGTTGCAGTAACGCTCTCCGTTTAAATTGTTGTTATAAATCATGAGAGCGACTATCTTATTATTTTTTAGAGCACAAAAAACATTAAACAAAAAGAATGCTTGAAATTTAATATCCCACGTGAACTGAGGATTTCCGTAACTCCAGAAGTAACTGTTATAGCGGTTAAACATACCATTTTTTGTAAATTTCAATTCATCGCACCAAATAATTTTTTTTCTAAAATCTTGATCTTGGCATATCAATAAAACACATTCACAAAATTTTACACGTCTTACATAATCTCCAGGATGTAAATGTTGAGCTAGTGTACACTAATAAAGGGTTCAATGATGTTTTTTAAAACTCTATGAATTGTTCTAGTCGATACCTGTAACAATTGCTCACATTACCGTAAAGATGAATTTGGAGTAGCTGCAAAATATCTCAGGGTATCTATTTGTAAGCCTTTATTATCGACTTGGGTCCTTTTACTTATAAACTGACCAAACTGGAAACAGTTGTTAAACAAACGTTTTAGAGTTTTATCATTTGGTCGAGGCTTCTCAGGATATCTCTTAGTAAAAAAGACAAGTTCTGGATACTATTCTGTAACCCTCACCGTAAATTATAATTAAAAAAAAAATCATCATTTGTATATCATAAATGAGCAAATATTATTTTGTCCAGAAAATTAGTCAAAAAACAACAAGGTCACTAATAAACATTAACGGATTTTTTAACGGATATTTTTGTCAGAATACAATAGGTATAGGGAAGTATTAACAAAAAAGGCACCTTTACACTGTCAACGATAATGCTTATATACCTGGTATAAAAGTGTAATTTTCATATAAAACCATTATAACTCAAAAACGGTTTACAATAGGTATAGGGAAGTATTAACAAAAAATGTTCAAAATAACGTGAATATTTCTAGAATAAAAAAATATACAGGATATTCCATTAAAAAACGAAGTTATAAGCAACTCCCGGTATAACCTAAAGTAGCAAATAGATGAAAATATTTTCATAAAATAGGTCACTCTTCAAAACCCCTTCACTCCAAGTGGAGTGAACTCCTCCACCAACAGCGTGGAGGAGGCGTCAAAGCAGAAATAACCACATAAACTAGCGGAATTGCTCATACATATGAAGAGGAAGGTGCAATTTGTTTTATGCCAAAAACTAGTTAGTGAACCTACAAAAACAATGGAAATATGAAAAACAATTTGGATAATAAAAAAATTCATAAACAATAGATGAAAGAAGAAGAAATGACAGAATTAGCAACAAAAGAAAACGAAGAAAGTAATTATAAAATAATTTGAAACAGATTAAAAAAATGTTGAAGTAGAGCCGACGGATAGATGGGAGGATCCGTTTACGGAGGAATTAACACAGAAATGAAGTGTATCTAAAACAAGAAATAATGAAAAAATAAAAATTTTATACGACAATGTTAATTGTCGTAGTCAAGAATAGTTTATGATTTAGGTTGAGTGGTTAGGACATATAAAAAGAAAGAGAAGTGAGATAATGCTCAAATTACTCTACAGAAAACCAGTCCAGGGAAAAAAAGAGACTAAAAAAAGATGTTAAAAATTATCACAGTAGAGGATAGAAAGAACGATGCACAGCACAAAGGATCATCGAAGAAAGAAATAAAAAAAACTGTATGGAATTGCTCCGAAAAATAATTGTAATTTTGTAATTCTATGATTTTTTTAGCATTAAGCCATTTGTATTTTATCATTTATGGTTTATAATTGTCTTAAGGCCTGTTGAGGTAAATAAATAAATATTTCTGAAATACAAAGGAAGGTGCTAAGTCATTTTTATCTGCAATATTGAATTGTTGCGAAAGATTCTCCTGAATCTTTTTAGTCCTGTTTTGTAGATCACAAATCATTTATTGTTTTAGATTTCCACTTCGGAGATCGTTCTTAAAATACAAAACATTAACAAATTCTGTTTTTGTTACTTGGTAAAAAAATTCTTCTAATAATTTAATTTTATCTGACTCATTCATATTGACAACTCAGACATACCTATATTATACATTTTAAAATATATAATATTGCCAATAGTTCATTCGATTACATGAAATCGGTAGCATTTGCACACGATCTAACATAATTAACGACAAAGAAGAAAGAACTAAAAAGGCTAATGAATAATATAATAAAAAAGTCAGAACAATTTGGATTTACAATAAATGAGGAAAAGGCAAAATACATGACAATGGGGGAAACAGATAAAGAAAAAGAAGAGACTTTTATATTAGAAATAGATAGAGAAAATATGTGCATCAAAAGAGTTTCAGAATTTAGTTGCCTGGGTGTAAGATATATGAAAGCGAACATGAGAAACGGGAGATAAAGGCAAGAATAGCAAAAGAAAATAGAAAGCATTGCGAGAATTAATGAAATTCAAATATGTTTCAAGAAAAACAACGATTAGAATTTACAAAACGGTAATCAAGTCTACAGAAATCAGTAATAGATGTTTTAGAAAGTTGAGAAAAGAAGATACATATAGCGTGGAGATAGATATGGGGCATGGGGTATGAAAAAGATGGACAATGGAGAAGAAGGAATAATAAAAAACTTTAAGAATTATGGTCTCACTAATTAAAGAATCCTTTGAAAAGGTATATTTCCAGAGTGGCCTAAAGTCAGCCATTATTATGCCTCTTCATAAGAGTAGTGAAAAATCTAATGTCTACAAATATATCCAAAATAATTAAGAGAATCATAAAAACCTGACTTACGTGCTTTCTCGTTGAAAGCAACATTTTATCACAAAGTCAGTTCGCCTTTTTATCTAATCATCATATCACAATTCGTACCAGCGATGCTATGTTTTCTGTACTACATGAGGACTATCAAGCACTAAACAATAATTTTTATACTGCCACTGTTTTTTGTGACTATGCCAAAGCTTTTGATTGTGTAAATCACGACATTAATTCCAATCTTACTTGAGGAATAGGAAACAACTAGATAGAGCAAATGATACTGACTCTAGTCACAAAAGCATTGTATGTGGAGTACCACAACCTTCGGTACTGGGTCCTCTACTTTTCCTTATAAATGACATCAATAACTTGATGGCAATCAATGGAAACATTTTTCTTTTTGATGATGATACCAGTATTACCTGACCTGGAGGAACTCTAATTTTGCAACTCTTCATGCAATTATAATTTCTGATCTACTTAAAATATAAACCTGGTCCATATCTAATTTACACTCTTTTAACATGAAGACAGTAGCATTATCGTATAAAGGAGCTCTTTAACCCTTGCTTTTTAATAACAGCCAGATGAGTATCGTTAATTCTGTGAAATTTCTTGGTATTTTTATAGACAGCAATCTTAAATGATCCCTTCATATCGATTTGTTAAGTAATAAACTAGCCTCAGCCTGCTATGCATTAAAATCTGTTTCGAAGGAAATCAATTTAGCATCTTCCAAAATAACATATTTTTCTTTGATCGAGTGTCATCTTCGAAATGGCCTTTCTTTTTGGGGTTCTAGTACAGCTGCCCACGCTGATGTTATTTTTAAATTATCAAAAAGAGCAATACGGTATCTGTTTGGCTTCAGTAGAATAACACATTGCAGAAGCTACTTTAAAAATCACGGGATTTTAATTCTTCCCTCTTTATATATTCCAGAAACTGTTTGCTTCATTCGTAAACACCTACATATTTTTCCAGCAAGACCTAATCATGACTACTTCACCAGAAATTGAAGCTTTCATGTGTATTTACCGATCTCGTCCACTGAGTTAGTAAAGAAATCTATATTATATTCGGCAAAAAAATTGTACAACCATCTCCCTTTGGAACTTAAATCTACAACTTCTTTTCTTAAGTTCCGTAAATTGACAAAAGCCTATTTATCTGAAAGACCATATTATTCAGTGAAAGAGTTTCTTAACGAATAACTAAAAAATTACAGTACGTTTAGGTGCAAGCTAAAAAGTGTACTACTAATATTTATACTATACTAAAGTATTTTTATATATATTTGGGTATCACATGCAGCAACTTAAACTTAATCGTAAACCAGTTCGTAAGGTTTTATTATGCAATTTGCAATTTAAATTTTGCAATGGATTGTATATTTTTTTGACTTTTTGTAAGCTTTGTCCATAAAATTGTACAATTTTCAGAGACAATAAAGCATATTTCTATTCTGTTTTTATTCTATTACATAAGGTGTCATAAATAACCATAGTAATTAAAAAGCAGAGAAGAGCAATTTTTAGCATTAAAAGAATGCGAAAGGGAAGAATGCTAATGATGGTACTCTGACGAAATCCAAGACAAAAAAGAAGGAAAGATAGATACGGAAGGACAGCGTATATGAAGACTTACAAAAAAGTAGTATTGAGCAGTGGAAATAAAAAGCATTGGACAGCAGTGAATGAAAGGAAGTGGTTAATAAATGTATGGGAAGACTACAAGAAATATTAAATGTATTTTATTACATAGTGTAAATAGTAATTGTGTTTGTAAATGTAAACTTTTGATCGCTAGGCCTTCAAGGCCTGTTGAGCTTTATAAATAAATAATTGATAAACTGTTATAGGTTCTACGAATGGCAGCAATTTGTTGGGATTCAGTTAGTAAATTTTAATTTATTTGGAAGCGACGGTAAACTTTTTTTAGAATAAAATGATATTTTCCTGAAGCTATTTTTTTGTGTCATCTTAATACAATTTACTATTTTTATTGAGAATAAGCCACAATTTTATTCTAAAATATAAAACATTATTAAATTAAACAAATTTGTTACTTGTCAAAAAATCAACAATATTCAAAACAACAAGCACATTGAGATTTATTTTATCTAAAACTAAACCTAACAATCAACAAGGAATAACAAAGAGTTGTATTTATAAAATACCTTGTGAACGCGAATATTTTTACTTAGGTGAGACATCAAGACCATTAAATGGTAGAATAAGTGAACATCAATCTTGTAACAAAAAGAAAGAATTTGATAGATCTCAAATATATGTAAACACACATGGGAAAATGAGCATAGATTTAAATGGGAAGATTCAAGTACAGTCCTTAAAGAAGCAGATGGCCTCTTTGACCAATTGCGTCCCAAATTCCTCGGCAGTATGCAATAGGATCTGGTAACTTATATTAAAAGATGAAATCAATAGACAGAGAATACCACTATTACTAAGTCAATAACATATCGAGGATACATAATTTATGTTTTAAAATAACTTACATTTAAAATAGAAGTTTGGTAGATATTAACTAAATTGAGAGTTACTAAATGTAAGACCAAATACTTACCATGTCGGGATAGAATTAAGACGTTTTTTTCCTGTTTTTTCCTCGTGATTTACTATGGGATCACTAAATGAGAATTACAATATCATCATTGCACGTGGGTGTCTTTCTATGATTATGATTTTTCTGACAGCTTTTCTTAAGTTACAGTTGATTTCATGCAATCAAATGAACCAAAAAAAGTCTTTCAGGAACGCAACTCAAAAATATTGACTATCATTTTAAAATCATCTACTTTAAAATGTATAATATGTCTGAATTGTCAATATAAATAAGTCAGATAAAATTAAACTATTAGAAGAATGTTTTTACCAAGTAACAACAACAAAATTTGTTTAATTTATTAATGTTTTGTAATTTGGGAAAATTTCCGAAATGGAAATTAAAGCTTTAAATAAACGTATTTTACAGTAAAATTGTGGCTTATTCCGTAGCTTATCATATAGCAATAAAAATAGTAAAATATATATGATATCGCAACATCTGTAGTAAGTACTTAAAACAATTGTAAATTGTACCATTATTTTTCCAGAACATAGTAAATGAAAAATTGTTATTGATATTTAAATTGAAATTTAAAAAATACGCAAACCCTTATCGCAAAAAAATTGAAACTAAAACCATAATCCTAAATCACCAATTCTTCCTCTATATCTATAATAAACCATCATAAAGCTGAGTTCAAAAATAAAATATCACAGACATTGCTTCAACAATCAGTTTACAAAATGTAGTATTTTGAAATCGATTCGAAAACTTTAAACAAAGTTTTTATTTTTTATCAGCAGTGTATTTTCATCAGCAGCATGCAATATACCTACAGAAAAAGATAATTTACAAATATTTAGTAGACTCCAAATTTGTACAAATAATAATTTTATGCTTTATGGATGGATACAAGATGTCATCAATTTAGTTTAAATTAATAAAAGTTTGTCCAAAAAAATATTTTGATATGTTTTCTACAATAATATTTAAAAAAAGTAGTAAATAATCGTGTAATTATTTTTGTACCGAGAAAATGGAAAAAATATGCGGTAGATGATACTAACTGAAAAACATTTCAATTATTTTATAATTAATATAACGGATATACAGGATGTACGTCCTTATTATTATAATTAAATAAATTAAGACTCATATATTATGAAAACAACACTGATTTATTTTTAAAAAACTTGTGTAATAGTTTTATGTAAAAGCGTTATAATTCAGTATTTGTTAGCTACATGCATTCATCAGATAAATGTCTTGAATGGACCTATTTGTTGATATTGCATTTGTTTTAGTATATAAATTTATATCAAAAAGTACGTTGTGGCCACAAAATTTACGAATATATCTACTATGATTGGTAATCCAAATCGGTCCTTATTTTTATTTTATGACGTTGTAATTTTTAATATATAGAAAAGTATATTAAAAATAAAAATAAGAATATATTTATAGTTTTAAATATGACTAACCTGTTTTTGGCCGCAGCTGCACGATCCCGCTGTCGTCGGTTCTTGAACCAGTTCCCAACTTGAGTAGGAGTGAGTCCCGTCGCTTGGGCCAGTTCCCGTTTCTTGGTCGGGTTCGGATAGGGATCTTGAAGATACCATTCGCGTAACAAACTTCTAGTCCTCTCTTTAAAACAATGAGTCTTTTGTTCACCGTCCCAGATAGTACGGGGCAACGGAAACTTTTTCCGAACGCGGTACTTGTCGACGGGTCCCAGAGCCCTGCCGCGTAATTTTTCCGCTTCTTGGTAGTGTGCCTCCAGCCACATGGCCTGGAGCTTGCCGTGGGAACCTTTGGTAAACTTGTGCGATTCTAAAATTGAATAGAGTTCTCTAAAATTGCCGCTGTGGAAAGATACTATAGCTCTTGCTCTTAAAACGGCTTCGTTTTTGTTGAGTTCACTTATGTTGGGATGTGCGACAGGGAGTGACCACAAGAACCTCGCGAGTCTTTCGATATCACCACTTTCTTCGAGAGTTTCGCACACGGCGGCCACTTGGGAGACGGTAAAGTTTAGTGTCGGTAGCGCAAACATGGGATTAGGAAGCATCGGTGCCGGAGCAACCGGGATAGGGACACTGATTCCTGGAGACGACGATGTCTCCGAATGTCCTCCGGATCCGGGCCCAGTACTCCCGGAGCAGAGCCCCGAGCTCAATCCCAGAGCCATGTGAGTTGCCAGCTTGCAAAAACAATAGTTCACTAGACACTTATCATCGCCGCACTAACAAACGGTATCGCTAACAAAAACGTGTTACTCAGGTAACCATCAACAAAGAAAGATCCTATTGCATGAGTTTTATGTGTTGCTCTCGAGACGAGACTGAGTTTGTGTCCGTAGTTCGCGTCTATTGGCCCCCGTAAGGCTGTTACCACGGAGACTGGGTTGGGCGAAGGCCAATGCGCTGTCGAGTGGAGGGGCGACGGCACGGTATGGGCGGGACCAGTGTCACTTTGATATGTGACATTTAGATGAAAGCCTTTGTAGCATACACCTAACTAAAGGTGATGTATAAAGTGGTCCTCTATTCCGTGTAGCTCTGTCACCATGATAACTTTCAAGATACGCCTTTTATGTTTATTTCTAGGTCGTGAAATGACTGGAATCTTGTTTTGCTTACATTGCGGTCGATATCTTTATTAGTTGTAGCTGCGGGGCCGCGTAGAAGGGGCAGGAAAATGCGCCGGTGTTTACTAAACATGTAGATATCGATAAAACGTAAATTGACTTTTTATTATGACTGGCTTTCTTTCAAATCGATAAAGTGGTGGGTACGTTTATTATTAACGGCCTTTATCAAGATGACGGAAACGTTATTCTGATTAATTAAGAAATGACGGCTGTTCATTTTATACCAACATCGATTTCATATTATTTTCGTACATTTTATCTTTAAGCAGTGATCTTAATTTGTGACGTTTGCTTTATTTACACGAAAAAATATCCAAAAGACGACTTACAGAATAATGTCAACATCAATATTTATTTGTTATAAAGTTAATATATATTTTATATCCTTAAGTACCCATAAGAATGAACAATCGATTTTAAGTAATAATAAATAGAGTAACTATATCGAGTGTAGTTTATTCTTTATGCAATTCTACGTTTATCCCCGCCTTTTTAAAAACTTAACAACTCATTCTTTAATATTTTCTCTACACTTTAATCTATCCTGGATTCTCCCTTTTTCGTTTATCATCTCGTAATCACTTGATTAGGATCTAACTTTTGTTCATTCTTTGTACATGTCCATACCATCTTTCTTTAACTTGTATGTAAGAATACAATATAATATTTAGTGAGAGTGTAAGCCAAAAATATAAGTTTCTTGTCATAGACATTAAAGTAATAAAAGAAACTTATTAGCTGACGAAAATAGCCGAACAAATCATTAGAGCCTAATAGGTCTAAAATGATCTTCAAAATTATGAGGTTTCCAGAAGCAAAAGTTTTTAATCATAACTAGATAAATTCTAGGAGAAATCGATAAAACAACAACCAATGCATAAAATTAATGTAAAAATGCAGATTCTTAGAGAAGTACGGACAATGTTAGGAGAGACAGAAGCAGCTAACGGAATTGTTTAGTAAAATTATGGAAGTTGAATAAAATTTATTATACTTAATTAATTGAGGCTCATGGCTTGACAATGGCTCTCCATTCTTTCAGGTCCTTAGTTTTTCCTCTCCAATTTCTAAAAAAGCATTTTTCCTTTCTCTATAAGGTCCATTTCAGCTTCATCTAACCATTTATTTCTTGGTCGACCTAGGTACTCTTCTTAATGTACATTCTTTCTTAATGTCCCAACTATCTTAATCTTGATGCTTTTACAACTTCTGATATTGTAGGCTCTTAAAAAGGACTCATGATCTCGGCATTGGTTCTTCTTCTTTATGCCTCAACCTCTTTAATTCCTCCAATAATTCTTCTCAATATTTTTCTTTCCGATATATTTATTTCTTCTTTTTGTGTTTGATTTAGCAACCCTGTTTCGCTTGCATAGATGACTGTCAGTCTTAAAACTTTTTTGTACAGGGTAAATCAGTGTTATGGTGAACAAAAAAGTTAAGCCGTGTACCTATAAGGCAAGAAATTTTTTATTTAAACGAAATAAAAATACACTTCTTTCACAAAACATATTGGCAACAACTTAACAGTGCCATAGTTTCTTTAAGACATTTCAAATGTTTAAAAAAAACAATATTTATTTTTATTAAAATCACCATTTCATCCATGCATAAGGGTGCAATGGCGAAGGCCCTTGGGGTGAAATTGTGAACTTAATTCTTCTGCTTTTTACCACATATCATCATTATCATCATGCAACCTCTTCTGTCCACTGCTGGACATAGGTCTCTCCCATTTTTCGCCAGTTTTCTTCATGGTTCTGTGCGTCTTGTTGCCATTTCTTAGATATTCGTTTAATGTCCTCCATCCAGCGTGTTGGTGGTCGTCCTCTGCTGCGGTTTTCTTCTCTTGGGCGCCAGTCAATTAGTTTTCTGGTCCATCTAGAGTCTTTTAGTCTCGCTATGTGACCTACCCAATTCCATTTCATCTTAGCTATACGTTCGACGACATCAGTGATATCTGTTCTTTTCCTTAGGTCTTGTTTGGGTACCTAAGGTGAGAGTGAGAGTTTCTGCTCCGTATCTATGTCATAATAGAAAGAACGTATTGGTCAAATGTCTTCCGTTTCATAGCTATCGGGATGTTTCTCTTAAAGATGTCTCTTAGTGAACCATTCGTCTTTCGAATTCACAGTTCTAATTACCGTTGCGAGATATATGTACTTTTCTGTCAATTTTACCACTTGATTTTGGATGGTTAGGTGTTCGCTGGGAACCAAATTTGTCATAAATTTGGTCTTACTGATGTTCATTTTTGGACCTATTGTTGAAGATATGTTTTCTAATTCTTGTAGCATTTGTTGTGCTTCACGCTGATCTTTGGTAATAAGTACTATATCGTCGGCAAAACGCAGATGATTAAGCATTTTCCCGTCTATTTTTATTCCTCTATTTTCCCACTTTAGTATTTTAAAGGTGTATTCGAGGACCGTTATAAATAATTTATGTGACGGAGTGTCGCCCTATCGCCGAGTGAGTTTTGGTACAATGTTTGTACTAACTTTGTAAGCCGGTAGTCTATTCTACTATTATTCAGAGCAGTTATAATGCTGTATAGTTCCACGGTCTCGAAGGCTTTGCGAAAGTCTACGAACATAAGTACCTTCTTCTTCTTAAAGTGCCTATCCGTTCCGGATGTTGGCGATCATCACGGCTATCTTTACTTTGTTTATTGCAGCGCGGAACAGTTCAGTGGTAGTCGTGTTATACCACTTTCGTAAATTTTGAATCCAGGAAATGCGTCTTCTTCACGGTCCTCTCTTACCATTTACCTTCCCTTGGAGAATCAGCTGGAGAAGGTTAGTATATATTCTATCGATTTTTCCATTAGGCTTTTTACTGTTTGTAGGTGATCGTTTGTTACAAATTTTGAGCGGAAGCCAGCTTGTTCTCGGGGCTGGTAGAAATCCAGCTTTTTTTTTTAGTCTTGTCGTAATTATTCGGGTAAACATTTTATAAATGTGATTCAATAAGCTGATTGGTCTAAAGTTTTCTAGGTGCGCCTTGCCTCCTTTCTTGTATTTTACCACATATATCACACATGAATTCATATTTTGAACAGTCTTTGTGCAGCCAAAGTTGCATTTAATCCAATGCACGTCCTTTTTAGTGTAACTATACAGTTCACCACACCCTACACAAGAACAATATTTATCGTCTACGATCATCATCGTCTTGCAAGTGGATAAGTAACGATGAGTCGGATTCATTGTCAGTGCTACACACTTTTCGTTTCTTAGTTTGCTTGGTTTTGGTCTTCAAAATCTCATCTAGAGCTCTAGAATTCTTCCTTAAAAATATAACTTTAACTCTAGGATAGGTATCGGTGAAATATGATCCAGGAGTTTCCCAGGAGTTGTTTGACATTTTTCTGCTGTCACTGTTGAAGTCAGATCTGGTGCTTCTGGTGAAGAATACATAATTTCCTGTGAATTTTTCGCATAATCCAGTTGTAATGAAGTTTGCCTGCGTTCATGTTCCTGATGTTTATCTACTTCTGCTGTTGTTTTTTCTGAGGAATTCGTGGTTTCCTGCCAGTGCGAACAACTTGGTTGAGATGAAGTAGGTCTATTTTCACGTCGCTCGTTGTTTTTCTGTTGTTGATATGAATCTGATATTAAAAAGGCATATTTAGGGATAGCATTAATATACAAGGGGATGTTTCCTATACTTCTAAATCCCGATACTGGGTTATCTGTCGTAGCTGCTTGTACCCATGCCTTTGTAGGAGTCCTCTAAACACTAGTTTCGAAATTTTTCTATTTGGATTCATTTTAATGTAGGAATTACAAGCATTATAATAGTATTTTAAAGCTTTAAAAAATGCTCTGCAGATAATGGGTCGTGTGGCTGGGTAGACAGAGCAAAACTATGTTATTTTTTTCTGCAAACTGTTATGTATTCACACTGCTTCAATGGAAGCTACGTCCAATCAAAATGAACCCGACTATTCCATCAGGCTTCCTTGATGCAAAGTGGTTCCTTAGCCATAGAAGTAAAATGTCAGATGTTACGTACACCGAGTTTTGTGACATAAAAATTATGGAATTAGGAACAATTTTTGAATAAGGCTTTTTTATTTTTTCCCTTCATATTACATGATGGAGGTAAAAACATACCCTATCCATTGCAGCAAACGATTACAGATATGGTTTCACCCTTTTCACCGGATGTAATTGCAGCTACGCCCTTAGATCCCTTTGCTGCCAACACATAAACTGGTCTATTATTTAGTTGAAATACGGATTCATCTTCGTTAACTATATTTCTCGATTTATCAAGAAGGTTGTTCTCTATCAAGATGTTCTGCAGCAATGAAAAGAAGTTGGCAACATTTTTCTTATTTAAATCCCTTGTTCGTGCCTCCTTCCGATTTGCGGAATGAGAGTTCTGGATTTCATTTTAAGATTAAATGTAGCCAATCCATTTCGGCAATTTTATTTTCATGGTTAAACTTGGGATGCAGATTATATTTTTGGCCAGTTTATATGCTATAGTACGTACTTCTGGTCTAGTCGGTGCAAATCCGAATTTTTGTAATCTTATGATATTATGTTTTAAAATCTTCTTCTAACATTCCTGTGTGAAGACAGGCGGCTCACCTAAAGGCTTTTTTGTAAAGCATCCCTTTGCTATTTTTCCGTTTAGCGTTGCAAATGTCTTTCATATTTCATTCAAGTTCATTCCATTTTATACTGCTTTGACGGCATCTTTAAGTTGCTCTTCTGTTCAGTCAGCACGGATGGATCCTTTTTGCCTTTTATAAAACGTAGGCATCTTTGCCTGAAACAGTGATGATAGAAGTTTTACTTATGACGAGAAATACGAGCACAGTTTATTTTTTTTTAATCACTGACAAACCAAAGCAAATCGGACCAAACTAATCAAAAAAAAATTGGACTTGGCCGAATTTGAGCAAGCGGCGCTAGAAATAGGTACACTCGTTGCAAAAGGCCTTCACCATGTCGCCCTTACCCGAGTTCACCATTTCTCCATTTTTCCATGGGTGAAATAGTGAATAGCACGGCAAAGAGTTCACAATGTTAGAAGCAACGATTTCTAGGTTATGTTGTATATACCTAAACAGTCTAAAAAGGCTAAATTTGTCGAAAAATACCTCGTGGACTAAGTTACCTGAAGCAACGTGTACAAATTGTAAAAAAATAAAATTGCATAAGAATTATTGAGCACCGGAAACAGTTTTGCACAAATTACTTACGGTTTTTAAAACGGGGCTGGTTTTAACAACGTGCTCGCTGCATAAATGATAACAAACTGTCGGCATTTATATTTACAGAGACATATGTGTACCGGAAAAAGAAATAGAGCATTTCACCATTTCAGCCGATTCACCATATCACCTTGAATTACCTTATTTGAATTTTTAGTGTCGACACATTTTAAGATGTAAGGATTTTGTGTAAAAAGGTCTTTTTCCTATTGCATTGCTGTTATTTCGAACTTCTTGAAAAAAATCTTACTTTATTTCCGCGATTCTATTTTTTCTATGTTTTTCTCAATGAACTTTCATTTTATTGTTCTACAGATGCTTTTTGTCGTTCTTCTTTCCATTTCACATAGTATTATCCTCTTCTCATTCTGCCTGTATCATTTTTTCTTTTGCATCATCATCATCATCATCATTGGTGCTACAGCCCTATAAAAGAGCCTCGACCTTCCCAAGTATATTACTCCAGTCAGTTCTATCCATTGCCAACTGTTGCCAGTTTGCTGCGCCTATTTGTCTACCATCCTCATCTACACCATCCCTCCATCTGAGTTTTGGTCTACGCCTACTTCTACTTCCCACAGGTTGTGACATAAGGATTCTTCTAGGAGGGTTGTTCTGCTGTGATCTTGCCAGATGTCCTGCCCATCTTAGTCTTCCTATTTTTATTAAGGATACTACGTCTTTACCACCAAATATATGTTTACATCTGTGATATATCTCGTAGTTGTACCTCCTTCTCCAAACACCATTTTCACAGATGCCACCAAATATTCTTCTCAGGATCCTTCGTTCAAATATAAGCAGGAGATTTTCATCTGCCTTGGAAATGATCCATGTCTCCGACCCATATGTCAACACTGGTTGTATAAGGGTTTTGTATATGGTTATTTTTGTTTTTTGGCTTAAGTTTCTGCTTCTCATATTTCTACTCAGTCTTTTCTTTTGCATTCCTTCCCTTATTGATAGCTTAATTGAATTTAATTTAAAACCACATGGTTTTACATATTTTTGTTTTATTTGGAATTAAGTTTTTTGCTGTCATTTCAATAACTTTTTCTATTTGCTCCACCTTTCATCTATACTTTCTTGGGTTACATGCAGGTTCTGTTTTGCAATTTCGTCTGTAAATATTTGTTTACGTTTTTCTTCTTTTAGCTATTGTATATATAAAATTGCGTTGCTTTTAGGATTAAGTTACTTTTACCTTTTCTTTCAAACGTTTGGTTTAGTTTTGCGACTACCAGAAAATGATCGGTATCTGCATCTGCCTCTCTAAGATCTTTTACCATCTTCTTATGTTCTCTTTAAATAAGCACATGATCTATTTGATTGGTATATTTACCATTTGGAGCTGGCCACAAACCCTTAAATTCCTATAAATTTTCAAAGAAGTGGTCTTTTATTTCTTCTTCTTTTTCCTTTGTTGGTGCGTGGACGGCAATTAGGGAGTTCCTAGTTATGCAGCTATTATTTGAGTCTGATACACCAGAGCCTTTCGTTAATGGGTTTGAAGATTATAACTGACCCCACAAGACTTTTCTTGTAGAATTGTCGAATTGTAGAAGTGTAGTGATACTACACGAAACGTTTTCTTGGAACAATGATTTTAATGAAAATGGGATTTGTTATCCCATTTTCTTTGTATGTTTAAATTAATGTGGTATTAATATATATATATATATATATATATATATATATATATATATATATATATATACCATTAGTGTACCATTAATGTTAAATACAAAATAATACACAAAATATTGTCTTTTTAAAACACTTCTAAAAAAATTTACCGATCTTGTCTATAATTGGTGTCCGAAAACACTTAAAAACCTTAACCGAGGGAATGCAATTAACGGCAACGAAATCACATAAGGATCTCTAAAAATAAACACGTCAAAATGGCTTTAATGAAGTCACCAGGCCGTCGTCAACTGGAGAAAAAGGGGACCACTGACAGAAGACACTCGTTCCCTGGTGGATGTAACCTCCTGTCTTCGGTGATTTATGGCAGATCCGGACCGGATTATTATAAAACTGGTCCTAAACAATGTCTCAACATTTGAATAGGTCAGAGATATTTTTAAAAAACAAATGTGTTTTAAAATCAAAAATGTTTTAAAAACAAATATGTATTAAGGAAGAAGAAAGACGAAAGCATGTCATGTTATATCATTTGGGTGATTTTTCTAATTACATATTATTAAAATACTCAACAGATGTTGTAAGTCCAGGACGAAAAGTTTGAATTACATTTTTTTCTAATCTTCTTTAATCTTCTGTTTTTCGTCTTCAGTTGATATCTAAATATTCTTGTCCCAGAACGTTTTACACCTTTTCATCTTGTCATTGGTCTAAATAAATTATAACACAGTGGCTTTTTAATAAATTTTTATAAATTGCTGGTGTGGGAACGTAAAATTCTTCAAATGATATATGGCCCTTGCAGAGACAGCGTGACAAACAAATGAAGGGGCAGATACAATAACGAGCTAGAGTCTCTATTCGGAAAAGAAAATCTATTCAGATGTATAAAGGCCAATAGACTCAGATGGGCAGGGCATGTCATACGCAGTAACAACAATCGCCTTATAAACAATGTGTTCTGGGAAAGGCCAGAGGGAAGAAAAAGGTGGAAAGATGCAGTCGAAGAAGATCTAGAGAAAATGGGAGTGCTACAATGGGAATTACTGGCACAGGACCGACAAACATAGAAGGCAATAGTAAACGGGGCAAAGACTCACGAAGAGTTGTAGAGCCATTGATGACGATGATGATGATGATAATGACAGTGGCTTTTTGACATGCTCTTCTTCTTCTTTCGGTGCTATATTAGGCCCCCCCTAACGTTAGCAAATATATTGGTGAGTTTAGAGTTTATTTATTTAACTATTTAGCAAATACAGATATTGTTTGTAGCAAGTCAAAAAATATATATCGTATATAAAAAAGGAATAAAAAACGAATCTTAAATATATCACAAACAAGAACATATATTAAATAGAAAAATATTTATGGCAAAGTCACGGCAAGCAGTTCAGTGGATGTTCTGCAATGAGTCATATATTCTTCTGAGCAGTACAAGCATATTTCAGAAGATATTTTTTTATAACTTTTTCGAATCCTTTACAGCAGGAAGAAAATCCTAATATGAGACAACCTTTCTTTCCGTGTAACAGTTCATTCACTCAAATTATGTCAGGAAAACCAAGTAAACTAAGTAAGCCCAATTTGTTTACCCCCTTAATAGCACATACTTAACTCAGCCTCTGGACGTGGCATTTTTTCGCCCAGTTAAAGGCTATCGGACTGGAAAAATACCAAAGAAGACCTTAAAAACGAATATTTAGGAGCAGAACTTCCCATCACTGTTAGCAAAATTGATGAAAACTGTTGCACCAACCATCAAAGATAATTTGATATCCAATTTTCGCAAATGTATAATATCTCCTTCGAATGTTGAGGAAGTTTTAACCCGCTTACTTCGAAGTTCAAACCAAGCAGAAACACTTGAAACAAGAAGATATTTGTCAACTAACACTACAAATAATCGCAGAAAAAAATCAACTTTTCTTCTGGAAAAACTGGGTGCATTATCAATAATCAATTGAGGAAACTACGATCTCAAGTACAGCAGAGGACGAGCAGCTACCAGGACCTTCTACTTTTAGGAGAGAAGACACACTTAATTTAAATGATGATCATCAGACGATGTTAACTTAGATGAATTAGAAAAAGAGTAAGAGAAAAAAAAAGTTTTCGGTTAAATTTTCTAGAAGACAAATGTTATCAAACAAATGATTTTCATTTTGATAAAGTTGTAAGAGAAGTTGGAATTTTTGTGTTCTTTTCTTTTGATGGACCGTTCTATCATGGACAGATTGTTTCTTTTAACACTGATAAAGTTACAATTACCTAGTTTAATGCAGAAATCGCTTAAAATGTGGAGGTGGCCTTCAAAGAAAGATCAACTTAGGTACTCTTGGTCCGGTGTTCTTGGATCTATTAAGCCTCCCAAATCAGTTAAAAAAAGGGTTTTCTGAGAAAGAAAAGATACTGTTTTCCGTTTTTTTTTATTTATTTTGTGGGATGGGGAAAGTTAAACAAAATGTGAGGTTATTTTATTAAGTTGGGCAAAGTAATCTTTGACTATATTAGACTTTGCTCCACATTTCAAATGAAAAAATAACAATACCTAATTCGTTATTTTTATGCTTAAAGCATTTAAACTCTAATTGTTTAAAGTATTCTTTACAAGTAAATAAAGATATCTTTCAGAAACAAAATTTTTCAGATATCTTTAAAAACGAAGCAAAGTATCCCCCGTATGTTTATAGAAACGCTAGAAACGATATAAAGTTACACGAAAACAGTAACGAAATATGAATTCAAAGAGGTTTTATACAGGATGGCACACTATCGCCGAAGCTCTTAATAACTGCCCTAGAACATGCTTTTAAAACCCTTATCTGGGATCATAAAGGGATAAGTGTCGACAAAGAAAGACTGCACCCCCTGAAGTATGCTGATTATGTAGTTTTGATAACTTAAAAATTCAAAAAGACAAAGAGAAACTTGTGAAAAATACACAAACCTTGGACACGAAATTAGAATAGGCGAAAACAACTAATTAAGTGAGTTATCAAGAAGAATATTACATGAATGGGCAGCATAAGGAGCTCTTAAAAACGTATTTTAAGACAGTAACATACCCATTAATCTGAAGATGAAACTCTTCGATCAGTTTGTTCTGCCAGTAATGACCTACGGTGCGAAAATACTGTCCCTAACAAACAATAATCCCTCAAAACTAAGAATCGCAAAAAGAAAGATGAAGCGTTCAATACTAGGAGTAATAAAGAAAGACAAAATCAGAAACGAAGACCTACGAAACAGATGAAAGTCACAGATGTTGTGAAGAAACCTCAAAACGATGGCTAGACCATATCAAACAAAGTGGCGAGAAACTGGCATCACATAGCACAAAACATTGCAGACTGGAGAACTCACGGGATGACCTTTGTCCGGGAGTGAATGCAAACAATCTAAAGACGAAGAAGAATATTCCTTTGAAAATAGTATTATCATTAAAATAGTAGAAAGTGACTAAACAATTCTAAATTAACAAAGGATTCTGTGCTCAAGTTTCCACTACCTACGGACTACTCAATATATTCTGCTGAACTTTTTGCGATATCCAAGGCAGTACAACAAACTCTTAATCGACCTGAAGACATGACAATAATATTCACAGATTCCTTAAGTGCAGTCCAGGGAATTCAGAAAATATATCCAAATCATCCGATTTTAGAGCAGATTAAAAAAGACCTTGTGACTCTACAAAATAATCATAAACAACTACATATTGTGTGGATACCATCTCATGTGGGGATACCAGGAAATGAGATAGCTGATCAAATGACCAAAGAAGCTTGTAAAATGGAGAGATCCGATGATAGAACTAACCAAATTTAGTAAAGCGAAGGGACCACGTTGTACTACATCGTATTCGAATAGGACATACCAGACTGACGCACGAACACCTACTAAGGAAGGAACCTCCTAGAATATGCTACGCCTCTGACACCAATATAACTGTAGGCCACATTGTTATAGACTGTCCATTATATCAAATGGAAAGACAAGTTACTGTACTACCAAGTGATAGAAAGTGCGCTTTAGACAGTGCGGATTGTGACAAAATCATTAGGTTTTTAAAGAAAACGAAATTGTATAATCAAATTTAATTGATACTTCAAGAAAAATTCTAAATTATAATCAACTTTGTAAAAACTTTATAGTTTATATTTTATATTAATTATTATAATATACTTATTATGCAAGAAGCTCAAGATAGAAATAGGTGGAAAATTTTACGGGAGGCCTACGTTCAGCAGTGGACAAATATAGGCTAATTGATGATGATGATGATGATTGTACCACCGCTAATAACCTTCTATGGTTGATGCGGGTTATTCCCAATAAAAAAAAATTCTAAATTCGAAACAATTCTAAATTTTAATGGAACTGTAAATGTAAATTCTATAAAACCCAATGTTAGGTAATTAAAAAGAGAAAAGAACAACCGGTGGATGTTAAAAAAATTGAAACGCTTAGGTAGATGTGTGGACTGACAATAAAAATAAAATTAAAAATGATTATAAAATTATTTAAAACTTTATCTGACAATTTAGGTCTCTTTTAATGAAAAAGTGAAAGAGCTGAATCCACTAAAAAAGTTTTTATTATACAAGTCTGAAATTTTGTAAATAAAATGCCAAGTTTTGCATTAAAAACTCAAATACTGTTTTTTTTTTAACTATATATTAGTGACTTTGTATTGTTTCTTCAAATCTCCATTATGTCTGTCTAAATAGAAAGATTTTATCGATCCGCAAACACTTTTATCTTCTTCTAAAACAATCCCACACCAAATTGACTTCTTTGTACCTCTTCCACGGACAAAAACCCTGGTAATCGACTCAAATCATCTCGCTGCCTACCTCCCCAAATTATAATCTCGTCTAATAGTCTTAACTGAAAATATTAAGCAAATAAAAACAAAAATCTTTGACATGATTGGGACAGGGAAGTGATCGGTGTTGTTTAGATAGTCGAAGTTGTGGCGCCAACATCAACGAAAAGGACAGAAATAAACAGAACCGGATTGAAGTACGTCCGTGTAAACGTCAGATTTGGAGTCAAGTTGACGTTTTCAGGAATATGATCGGAAATAAATTTTAAAAGAAAGCAAACAAATCACCAGAAAAAAAGGTCAATGTTAAAACGGGCTCCAACGTTTTTGTGTTTAAAAATGTATCATATTTTATCATATTTTTCACAAACTACAACAATGTGATAAATACATGGATATACAGTGATGAGTGCTTTAAGAACCGGCAAAATAACGCAAAAGATAGAAAACATAACACGTTGTGAAATAAAAAAAGATGAAAGTAGTAGAGGTGGGAAATTATCGATAGAAACCTCTAATTTAAATTAAATTACATTAGGACTATCGATAGTTTCCCACCTTTAGACGTTAGCTTACGAGCTATTTAGTTGACTCAGTCATAATATTACAAGTATGACGTCGAATATTTACATTTTTTAAATTTCGCATAAAGTAAAAACTGATTGAAGGCAATAAAGCAAATGTAAGTAAACAGTTTAATTAGTAGTAATTTGATAATTAATGATAATTCTATATTGAGAAGAGTGTATGGGACGTCTCAAATCATACTTTATTATTGATCAATACTTTAATGTTGGATAAAAAATACTCCTACTTAAACTGTTTTTACTTACATTACGTGGTACGTATTACTATGACTGAAGTCAACCAGCTCATAAGCTAACGTCTAAAGGTGGGAAATTTTCGATAATTCTAATGTAATGTAAAGTAAATTATAGGTTAATATCGATAATTTCTCACCTCATCTTTCATCTTTCATCTTTCATCTCTTCTTCTTAAGGCACTCATCCCTGTATAGAGTATAGAAGCCAATTATTTAAGTCAACAAAGAATACAAATGAATTTAACTGTTTTGTATAAAAATACCACCACTTTTAATAGGTACAAATATGGATGGTAGTGAAAAATATATACTTTATATCGCTACTTAAAGATTTCCAACAAAATAGTTCTTTCCCTGAGAAGTGATCATTTCCTTGTAATTGAAAAACTAAATCAAATCTTCCGAAGAAAAGAAGAAAAAAAACTTAATGGTAAATAAAAAAACTTAAAAAGTATAAAAAAAATTAGAGATGCAATAATTGCAAAATACAACAGTCGAGAAAATCAAGGAAGTACTCGTATACGATTAGATGGAAGGTGGCTTTACATAGACGATTTATTTATTTATTTATTGGAAACATTGCAAATACTAGCAACAGAAATGGACTTCTGGAGAAGAGCAACAGGAAAATCAGGAAGAGATCGGATACCAAATGAGGGAATACGTGAAATGATGGGAGTCAAGCATACAATAGTTGATGACATAAAAACAAAACAGTTAATATGGTACGGCCATGTACAGAGAATGCCAGATGACAGGATTCCAAAACAGATTTTGACGTGGACACCACAAGGGAGAAGGAAAAGAGGAAGGCCGAGAAAAAGCTGGAGAGAGGGAATTGAAAAAGAACTTGAGGAAAGAGAAATCCCTCCAGGCCTATGGCTGAATAAAGAAGAATGACGGTTAGGAGTCGGAAGGCGTCGGAGAACGCTGTAAACCGATAGTAGTAGTAGTGCAAATACCACAAGTGATAATTACAAGTAACGGTGAACTATGCTAAACTAAACCTAAAGTAATTCTATCTTCTTCTTTAAGTGCCATCTCCGCGACGAAGGTTGGCAATCATCATGGCTATTCTGACCTTCGAGGCAGCTGCTCTGAACAATTGCCTTGAGCTGCAACCAGACTACTCTCTCAGGTTCTTCAACCAGGAAACGCGTCTTCTTCCTACGCTCCTCCTATCCTCTACTTTTCCTTGAATTATGAGTCTCAAGATGTTGTATCTTTCGCCTCTCATCACATGTCCGAGATATTGCAATTTCCTTTCTTTTCTCCCTCTGCCTATTCTCCTTAACACTTCTGTATTCGTGATTCTATCTACCCATGGAATCCTTAACAATCTTCTAAATGTCCACATTTCAAACGCGTTAAGTCGATACATTGTATTCCGGTTTAATGTCCATGATTCAGCTCCATAGTAGAGTACACTGTGTACATAGCATTTAACTAGCCTTATTCTGAGAGCCAATGTCAGATCTTTGCTGCATAAAATCTTTTTCATTTTCACGAAGTTGGCACGTGCTTTTTCAATTCTGATTCTTATTTCTGCAGTATAATCGTTATTTTCTGTGATTATCGTTCCCAAATAAGTATATCTTTTTACTCTCTCAATCTGCTGGCCGCCTACCGTTAATATTTCGTTTGTATTGTTGTTCTTGCTAATTTTCATGAATTTGGTTATTTTGATGTTAAGAGAGAGTCCGTATTCTCCACTATATTTTCTTCATTATTCTTTCTAAGTCTTCCAAGTTGTCGGCTAGTATGACTGTATTGTCGGCATACCTAATGTTGTTAATTAAACTTCCGTTCACTTTTATGCTGACTGTCTCGTTTACCAAAGCTTCTTGTATGATTTCTTCAGAATAAGCATTAAACAATAACGGCGACAGTATGCAACCTTGCCTGACCCCTCTTCTTATTACCACTTCTTCTGACACTTCTCTTCCAATTTTCACATTTGATCGTTGGCTGGAGTATAAATTTGATATCAATGTTACATCCCTCACATCCAGATTCTTGTTTTTGAGTACTTCTATAAGTCGGTCATATTTTACCTTATCGAATGCCTTGTTGTAGTATATAAAGCATACATAAAAATCTCGATTAACATTCAAACATCTTTGGGTCAGCACGTTAAAAGAAAATAGTGCCTCTCTTGTGCCCATTCCATTCCGAAATCCAAATTGGGAATCACTAATATCCATCTCCAGCTTAGCGTGTATTCTATTATGGATGATTTTTAGCAGGGTTTTTAAAATATGTGACATTAGACTGATCGTTCGATAATTACTACATTCTTTGGCATTTACTTTCTTTGGTAGACAAATAAATGTTGATATTAGCATTTCACGTGGAATGATTCCTGTGGAATAGATTGTGTTCAGTAGTTGGACTAAAAGATCTATGTTTTTTTCATTGACTTGGTATTTTATCTGGACCAGCAGCTTTATTATTTTTCATGGACTTTACTGCATGCATAACTTTTGACTTTGTTATTTCAGGTCCCTCGTCTTTACTCTGATTATCTTCATCTATATTTTCCTGTCTCTGGTCATGGAATAATTCCTCTATATATTCTTTCCATCTTCCTAATTTTTGTTCTGTCTCCACTAAAATGTTTGCTTGTTTGTCCAATAGTATGCTTGAGGTTTTTTGTTTTGCTACCCCAGCTAATTCTTTAACTTTCTTATGGAGATTGAAGTTATCATATTTGTTTTGTACTGTCCTCCATCATTTCCAAGATTTCTTCTGTCATCCAATCTCCTTTCTTGCATCTGGTTGTTGTGAGTTCTCTGCGACTTGGTTCGATAATTGCATTTTAAAAGAATTGCCACTGTTGTTCTACATCACCATCAATTGATTCCGGTATGGATTCTAGATTTGCATTAAGTTCTTGTTTCAGTTTTTCTTTGACATCTCCTGATTCTAATTTTTGTATGTTCAGTTTATCACTTTTGTAGCTTTTTTGTATCTTTTTTAAGTGAAGTTGGAATTTTGCTACAAGAGGATTGTGGTCCGACGCCACGTCTGCAACTGGGTACGCTTTCACCGATTGTTTTGCGTTTCGGTATCTGTGGTTTATTAAAATATAGTCAATTTGGTTTCTAACTATTTTATCGACCTTGTCAGCTGGCGATTTCCAAGTGTAAAGGCGTCGTTTAGGCAGTTTGAAGAAAGTATTCATTACCGCAAGATTATGTTCTAGGCAGAATTCTATGGCGTTCTATCTAAGGCGTTCTCCTCTCTCATTTCGAACACCGAGTCCATATGGTCCTACAGTAGACTCACATCTTCCTTCTCCAACTTTGGCGGTAAAATCACCCATTACTACTGTTTTATCTCTAGATGTATTTTGTAGGGTGTTTTAAAGTAATTCTATATGAGCTATAAATCATACATATAGAGTAATGAACTAATAAATCATTTTATTTGTAGTTTATATAGTGTTAAATATATCTACACTGGCTTCGCTGATTCCCTATTAATAACATATATTATTTATAGATAATACACTATATGATTCAATACATTCAATAAATAAACGTATCTATCAATGCTTAAAATCCGGGGACTATTGGGCCGATTAAGTATTTAACGCTGATGAAACGGGACTGTATTGGAAAATCTGCTTAACCGTACTTATATAGCAAAGGATGAAAAAACTGCAAGTGGACATAAAGAAAGTAAAGATTGAGTAACATTATTACATACTTTGTAGCAATACATCAGGAGATAGGATATTAAAACTGTTCTTAATAAATAAATCTCTTAGACCACGTGCTTTAAAAGGCAAAGATTTACTTTACAAGTAAAACAAGAAAAATCAGTTGATGTTAGAAAAACATTATGATTTAAACTGGAAGAGTATTGAAGAATTAAGCTATTTTAAACAGGTTTTAAAACGAGGCAACTTAGGAAAATATCCACCTGCATATGCAGTTCATAAATAATTAGTTTACTTTCAACAACAATAGTAGTAAAATAAACAGGTTCCCCTGTTTTTTTTTTGTGTATCGACTCTTCTTCTTCTTCTTCTTCTTCTTCTTCTTCTTCTTATTCTCGTAGCACTACAACCCGGGGTCAGTTTTGGCTGACTGCACAACTTGCTTTTATCATAAACGGTCGTCCATAATAGTTGGGTCAGTGGGTAGCCCCATTGTTCTTAGATTTGACGATATATTGTCTTTCCATCGCATTCGTGGACGTCCTAAGGTCCTTCTTCCTGTGGGGACTTCCTCCCATATTAACTTGGTAAGACGGTTATTAGGGAGTCTATGGACATGGCCAGCTTATCTTAAACGTTGGGATTTAATCTCTTGGACTATATCGATCGCTCTATACATCTGCTTTACCTCAGCATTTGTTCTCATTCGGTATTGGTTGCTATTAATGTCGTGATAAGGACCAAAGATTCTTCTGAGGATTTTGTTCTTAAAACATCTAAGTTTTCTTTCAGTTTCTTTGGTCAGGGTCCACGTCTCACACCCATACATGAGCACCGGTCTAATCAACGTTTTATATTATAGATTCATTAGTATTGTGGAGGCTGTACATACATCTGTTTGCAACCTGAATTCTTCTTTTAATCTCTTCCGCGATATCGTTATTTGCAGTGATTGTTGCTCCAAGATATTTAAAACTCTCCACTGTTTCAAAGTTATATGGGTCTATTGTAACATTTTGTCCTATACAATTATCAGTTTGACTATTGTATTAAAGTACGACAAAAAGATTTTTGCGGTCAGCCAATCAGGTCTTACCGGGACTATCCCGGTACGAGTGACAGTTGGTTGCTTGAGTACCTCTTTGTCGATATAATAGTATCTTTAGCAGTTTTTATGCTTTTATTTTTAAGATATCTATTATATATTCCTTAATTTCCGATATATCTCTTGGTCACAAGATGATAAAACATGCCCAGCTCCCTGCTTATGGAAGTGGAGTTGAAGCAGTATCCGCAATTCAATAAGTTGTTCACTGGAAAGCCGTTCATCCAGTGATTCATTATAAAAAGCATCCACATATACTGCAGTCAGTGTATAGTGAAACTAAAATTCACTTTAAAAAGTTTCCGAATTTTTCCCAAATCCAAAAGTGACGGAAGTGTCAGTGAAGCTTTTGGGAATAAGTACCTATGAATCTCCGAAATTTCCAATTATGGTTTTCGCGTTAAACAGTGTAAGTGTGTGTTATGACAAATTGTGTGTGTTTATAATGTAATTTTATTACGTATGCCCAAACTAACTGGTTGATTCTGCCATATCCTGAATTAAAGCTGGATGAAGGAAAAGAACTTTGTCGAGCTTGGTCTAAAATTATATTAAAGTAAATATTTCCATTTTAAGACAAATGCAAGTCATTGTTAAGGCATGTTTTGGTAAAAAAACGTGTGAAGAATCTTTGGCTTTTTGTTTCAGATTTCTTCCGATATAATTTTTAATTGATCAACATTCAAAGACACCTTATTGAGTGTAAAAAAATTCTGAAGGGGCCCAATTCAAAAGGGCAATTGCCATTAGGGACTCAAAAAACTAAACAGCTACTTTTTAACCAGGACTTTTGCGATGCATTGTTATCTTCGAGAATTCCAATTTCAAAAGTGAACAATGTCACTTTTACAGAAATATTGTAAATTTAACATTCCCGATTATAGTACCTTACGAAAAAATATATCGAGATTTGCTACGATGAGACAATAACGAAAAATTCGAAAAGTTGTTGCCGATAGCTCGATTTATTTTAAAGCTGGCGAAAGTACTAATTCAGGGGGTGCTATAAGGAGCATTTAATGATAGGGCTTTTACACAAACAGATCAAAAATAAATGTTACCTTATTCAGTCAAAACAAGTTGAGAAAATCGACACTTTGATCATAACACGTTTTGTTTGACACCGGAAAGCATATTATGCGATAAAGTTAGCATAGTTACGTATGCAGACAATCGTAATGGATTTATTCAGAGAGCTGAATTGGTTTTTTTATCCAAAACAAAGAATACTAACTACCATGGAGAAATGAATTGTTATAATTTTTCGCAATGGTTTGATCATCAGCTGTTGAATAACTTAGAGGACCCATCAATTATTACAATATATAATGCTCCATATGATAGCACAATAATTAATAGAGCTCCTACATCTGTTGCAAAAAAAGCTGAAATTAAATAATGGATAGAAAATAACAATATGCACACCAACAAACAATGTTAAAACCTCAAATGTTTGAACTGGTGCAGAGGTATGTCTTTAATAAAATTTGTGCAACTGGATATGCTTTTATTATTTCATTGCTTGTAGTATAAACCAGAACTAATATATGAGGTAGATAGAATGGCTGAACAATATGGGCATAGAGTTCTTCGACTTCCTCCGTACCACTGTGTTTTTAATGCAATTGAGCATATATGGGGAAAAAGTAAACGGAATTACCTACTCTGACCATGTTGGTACAAATGGCAGTTTCACTGCAAAGTCTTTGGCAGTATGTTAAAAGTCCCTGGACCAAATTACACCACAAATATGGTAAAAAACAATAAAGAATACAGAATCTAAGATACAGCGCTGGTGGGATAGAGAAATTGTTTTTCATCGTGAAGACATTAGCCCTGTAGTTATTGATTAGGGCAGATGGTGATAAAGATGACGATATTTGCATTGATAACGATGACAAAGTCTTTTAATTGTATTGGGAAAATAATTATATAAGTAATGTAATATTGTGATAATAAAAGTCCATTTCTGTAATATATATTTATTTAAAAGATATTTGTAGTTGATTCAGATAATCAGGCGAGTTGGAAAATCCAAATAATTTTATATATTGATATATAACAACTATAATTAACAGAATTCTTACATTGTTAAGGATTGTTGGATAATGCAACTTGATAATGAAATAGAATTTATTTAAATAGATCACAATTATTACAGAAAAAAATATGGTCTTTGTTTTAATAATTCTACTCTATAATGGTGTTAGTTTGTTGTAACTTGAATGGTAACGACGGTTACAAAGAATAATGTGTTCCTCTTCTTGAATCTTTTAGCAAGTTCCACAATTATTTGTATCCATACTTATTGATGTATTAGTCATTAATATATGTACTATTTATCAATTCCAAAAAAACTTGTTTTCTTATGATAACTACTTAATCATTTTTGTGTTAAAAATAATTGGAACCATAAATGTGTACTTTATAAAACTTCACTTTTAGGACGATATAAAACATTAGTTATAAAAAGATGGGTATAGGTTATTAAAGTTAAAAATGTTCAACTTCTAAATTAAAAACGACCAAATTGTTTTCAAAAGAAGAAAACGAAAAGTTAGGTTATGTGTGTTTAAGAAGAATATCGTAAATGGAAAAATAGGTTGACAACGACGCACCTGATCACTGTGTGATGTCATTTCATTCTTATCATGAAAGACCTTTAGAATATTATTATATGAATTGGCTTTTAAATGCAAAATTTATTACCAAGACGATGATTAACGCCTGCATATGTGCATATATTAGGCATATTCTTCTAAAAGCATAAGTGATGGAGTTATTTATCTTATCTACAAAATAAACGAAAAAATTCGATTGAGATCATCCAGGTATACGCACCTACCAGTGCCCACACAGACGAAGAAGTTGAATGGTTCTACGATGACGTTAACACTGCGCTAGAAGAGGTAACCACCAACTATACCATACTGATAGGAGACCTAAAACGCAAAAATAGGCCACAAGCAGGATAATTCGGAGTTTGTACTTGGACCTCACGGATATGGCGACAGAAACGAAAGGGGTCAAACTCTTATAGAATTTCTCCTGCAACACAAACTATATGTCATGAACACCCATTTTAAAAAAGCCCACAAAAAAAGTGAACTGGGAAATCACCAAATGGCTTGAACAAGAACGAAATTGACTCTATCTTTACTAACAAAAAAGACGCGCTGTTCACTGTATTAAATCAATTTTCAACCGGAAGTGACCATAGAATGGTTAGAGCGAAGGTACCCTTGAACGTAAAGAAGGAACGAAGAAATATGGTAACAAGGACTAAAAATGTTACGTTCACTGCGATTACTAACACAAGGGCATACCAGGAAGAAATAGATAGAAACCTTCAGAATGACATGCAAGATAAAACCGATATTGAACAACTTAACGGAAGATTGGTGGGCGCTCTAAGGAAGGCACAGAAGAACTGTCAAGTTAAGCAAACAAGGAAAAATGAAAAACTTACAGAAGGCACAAGGAACCTAATGCAAAAAAGAAGGGGAATAAAAGATAAGCACACAGTGAACATGGCAGAGTTGAGGAATTTAAATAAAACCATTTCAAAAGCTGTTAGGAAAGACATAAGGGATTTGAACACTAAACAAACAACTAATACCATAGAACAAAATAAAAGTCCTAAAGTTCTAAAACGAAGAGTAGCAGAGTATCAAATACAATAATTAGGAGAAAAACTGGTGTTACTGACGCAGTTCAAAGGATTGCAACATTGAAATGGAACTGGGAGAGGCATGTTGCCAGATTAAAAGATAGAAAGTGGACGAAGAAAATTCTGGAATGGAGACCTAGACATGATGCTTATCGTAATCGAGGACGTCCTTAAACAAGGTGGTCAGATGACATCACGCGCATTCATCACAACTGGATTCAGGGTGCTCAAGATAGAATGCATTGGAATTATTTACGGGAGGCCTATGTCCAGCAGTGGACTCAAAACGGCTGATGATGATGACGCATATTCTCTCACTTTGTTTGCATATTTGCGCCAATTTTGTGCCTATACGAATAGTATATGCGCATATTTGCTCTGTTTTCTGTTGCATAAATTCCAGTTTCTAGTGATGATATCAATACCAAATAATATAAAAAAATACAGTTAACTAACTTAAAATAAAGTAGAAATAAGATCAAGATTTGTTTTCTTTGCGTGTCTTTGTTTTTTTATGTATTTTGCATCTACATTTAATGATGCGTGAGTTTATTTCACAGAGTTTTAAACCTGTAGTTGAGCATGTCGCATAAAGTACGGATTACATTCTGTAATCGCGTTAGCTAGTGATTGTTCGCATTCTATTTACATCTGTCGCTACATCGCTAATTGTAACAAAACATACACTACGCAATCCTATTAGCCGTCAGATTTTCCCGTCGAAAAAATAGAGTATCTATTAGTGAGGGCAAGCACGCTACATGGGCGGTACAATGAGATCGCTTAATATTTACCTAAAAAGTTTTTACTATTGTTTTGCAACTATGTTCTTGTGATATCTTAGTGAAATTTACTATTTAATTGGTATTAAGCCACAATTTTACTCTAAAATAAGTTTATTTTGACGGTTCGACTTCCAATTCGAAAATCGTTCTTTTGAGAACGATTTCCGAAGTTAAGTTTTTTTGTGCCTGTCGCCAACGTTCTCGTATAGAGTACTTAAATTTCTTAGTCGAACCAAAACGAACATCTGCCAACAAGTGCTTCATTACCAAGTTACGTTGAATGATCCAACTAAATTAGGAAATTGTTCGTTTTCAGATAGACACAAGAAATCTTTAACATCATAGCATACTTCAATACATCAATTAATTTCATCAATACTTGTTTGACCTGTGTTGTTAATCAATGAAAGTTATTTAAGTATATCATGTGCATGCTGGTGTAGCAGTTTTTAACACCTTATCAACAGCTGACAAAATCAGCAAAATCGAGAAAAAACTTTCCCTTTGGCCTTTTGGATTGGATATGGAACCCAAGCAAAACTACTAATCTATGATTACGTATCGAACAAGGATATGGTCGTCTAAATGCCAACGAACGACCATTAATGAGAGATGACGACTACCCCAAACGCCTCCATGGAGATCATACTTGACCTCCCTCTATTACATATCTGGATGGAGAAGGAGGCAAAGGTGCATAAAGAAGGCATATAAGTCGCCAGGAAGCATGGGGAAAGGGTACTCTGTAGGGATAGATAGATAGATCTGGAGTTACGAAGGGACACCAAGACTAAGCCTTAGTGAAACCTAGGTAGTCACTCATCTATTTTCCAAGAAGAAATTTATGCTTTATAGATGTGTCTTCAGGAACTAATAAAGATAAACGGCAGGTAAAGATCTATAAAAATTATATCGAACAGCCAGGCTATCCAATAGCAATAATTGATTTCAAGTTAGTTTGGAATTGTCTGCAGTATAGGTGCCTGGACATAATGGTATTGAATGGAACTAAAAAGCGGACCTACTTGATAGGGGAATGGCTAAATAAACATTCATAGGCTTATAACCTTTCTTTGGTACAGCAAAAAGCACAAGCAAAGAACGATATCGGAATGTGGCACGAACAAGTGGGCACGAATAAAATCAGACTGACAGAAAGTAGGGATTGTAGATTTTTTCAGCCTGAAGATGAGACGACGGAACACTTTCTGTGCAACTGCCAGGGTTGGATAGGATAAAGCTTAATGAACCAAAATTGTCACGAAAGGCCAGACAGATATATACTCCTACTGGATCAGAATAAAGGAAGACATTAGGAACTGAAATTTGTGCCCGTAAAAATCATTGGTTTGACGATAAATGCAAGAATGCAACACAAGAAAAAAATAAAGCCTACAGAAAGATGCTTACCCACGAACTGTAGAAAATTATCAGACAAAGAGAAAAGGAAAAAAAATATACACAAAAGAAAAACGAAACTACTTAAATAAGACCAACAGAAAAGAATTCAAGGCGTAACCACAAGACAATGCAGAAGTCAAAATGGCGACCTATTAACAACAAGGAAAGATGTATTGAATAGATGGGTGGAATACTTTAACAAGGCACTTAATATAGAGGAAGAAGAAGAAAACCTGGAAGACCAAAGAGATGAGGTAAAGGAAGTAGAAGAGAGGGAAGAGAAACCTCCAACGATTATTGAAGTTAAAGATGCAATTCAAAAACTAGCCAGAAGCAAATCACCCGGAATATTTATCTCCTAGCTGAACTATATAAAGAAGGTAGCCATGATACCATAATGGTATTACAGCAGCTTATAAAAGAAATATGAATACAGAAATCCCTCCCCAATGATTAGATTATTAAAATACTTTGCACCATGCACAAAAAAGGAGATATCTTTGAATGCTCTAACCACAGAGGATTTACGCTTCTTCTAAATGCAGCGTATAAAATATTTTGCACCGTACTATGTCACCGTATGGCACCATATGCAAAACGGATAGTAGGAAAATACCAGACTGGTTTCAGAGGTGGTAAATCGACAATTTATCAGATTGTAACCCTGAAATAAATTTTAGACAAAACTCTGCAATATGACGTTGATACTCATTACATATTTCTAGACTACAAAGCAGCCTACGAATCTGTGAATAGAAGAGAAACGTTCAAAGCAGTGAAAGAGCTAGGAATACCAAATTAGTTGGTAAATGTAATAAAACTAAATATTAAAAAAATTTAATGTAGAGTACAAATTTAGGGGGTTGTCTGAACCTTTTAAAACAAATATCGCACTGCGCCAGGAAGACCCTCTCTCCTGTACACGTTCAATCTGGCTCTGGAAAAAGTAATACATATGCCACAAATCATAACCACTGGTTTAATATATAATAAATCAATGCAAATCCTTGCCTATGCTGATGATATCAATATTGTTGGAAGACCAGAAAACGCTGTACTAGAGGCGTATGTAGCATTAAAAGAATCAGCTACAAATATGGGTTTAATAATAAACACCAACAAAACGAAGTATATGAATGCATAGCTAACAGATGCTGTTTTGGGCTCAATCTCCTACTTAAATCCACAATTATATCGAGATATACAAAAATAAAACTCTAGAAAACAATAATACGGTGAAAACATGTTAGGACGTTTCGAAAAAAAGTACTAAGGCGAATCTATGGAGCAATGAGTGAAAAATGGAGTGTGGAGAAGACTTTGAACTTTATAGAATATACCAGGACCCGGATATCGTAAAACATATTAAGATAGGACGTTTGAGATGGATAGGGCATTTAATGCAGATGGAACAAAATGACCCAGCTTGAAAAATGCTCCTTAATAGACACATTGGTCAGAGAAGAAGAGGAAGACCCAGAACAAGGTTCCTTGATAACATCCATGAAAACATGGGAAATATGGGAATACGTGCTTGGCGGAGGAAGACGATGGACAGGGACGACTGGAAAGAAACTCTTGAGAAGGCTAGAACCCACGCAGGGCTGTAAAGCCAGAATGATGATGATGTCACCAAGAGCCACAATAGTCTTTGTTAAAAAGGCTAGGCTGAAAGAACAACTTTAACCTGAGGGTAAGCTGCAATAGACTTCTTAGGACGCGTGGAAGCTTGGTTAAGCAACCACTTAAGCACATAGACCTATAATACAAACTCATATTACACCTAATCTAACCTAAGATATAAGTGTTATACATGATCAAGTAAGATTAAGTTAATTTTTATACACGGGATTAAATTTTGTTCAAATATAAAGTAATTTATAATTTATCAATTTACATATTTCGCTTCCAAATAATTTCTTTTCATAATATATTATTCCTGAAAATATTTTTACCATGATGTTACGCCATTGGGGTGGCTTTTGATATTGTTTAGTTGTACAACGAGATTATAGACTTAGTTTTAGATGTGAGGGGCAGGGATGTTGCGTGTATTGCTTTAAAAAGTGGTTAATTCGAGCTCGCATGTTTTAATGCGTTTTTGGATGCTTGCCACGGATAATCCTCTGGTTTGTGTAGACAGTGGATAGAGTGTTGAATTTCGTTGGGATTGTGATGGTATGGGCGGGGATACCTATTGTAGGGGTAGATTCTATACATTTATAGTAACTGAAATAAATGATATATTGAATATAATATAAATGTAATGCAAATGTATCTTAGATACATAGTAGTTAGTAAATAACTGAGTTAGTAATATTTTTAGCGAACAGCGACCATACGACTGTACAGACCAACAGCAAAATTTATACAGATTTATAAAGGCGTAAACTGTACAGCTAATTTTGTACAGCTCTTTTATTTATTATCCACAGTGGGTGATCAAATTATTATGATTACTGCAAAAACTTTGAACTTTGATGTTTGAGAAAGACTAAAACTACATATAATCATCTAATGCTGTGAGTGCAATATAAAAAGAGATCAGGAACACGTTCTTTTAGAAAAATTTTAAATATTTTTTTCTTTGACCTTAAATATCATTTTTTTAAATATTTCGTAACCTCCTTTAGCCCTTGATGACAGTTTTGATCCTTCTTGACATGCTCTGAATGTTTTTCAGGTATTCATTTATTTTATTGTCTCTGTGACAGGTTGCAATGAGTTTTCAATTAACTGCTACTTATTTGTGACAATTTCTTTGGTAATCCCCCTCTTCATGAGCTGCCATAGTTTTTCGATCGGGTTGAGGTCTGGGGAATTACCTGGCCACTTTAGTACTTTAATTTTCTTTTTTTATTCAGGTACGATGTTCCTCCGTGCCGGTCTTAGCTTGTGTAGAGGAGGGAAGCTGAACTGAGTAGGGGTCCTTCAGTACTTTGTGCAAGACAGACTGGGCGGGGAACTCCTCAACTCCGACACGGCGCGTCCCAATGGCTGATAGGGAACGTTCCTGTAGATATGCAGGACAGGTATGAATAAGGCTTTGCCAAATAAGTACCCGAGGATCAACGGAGGACCTGACACAGGTCAGCAACTGCTTCATTAGTGGCCCGTGGCTGAAGAATACAATTCCTGACAGGTGCCGTACCACAAAGTCAAATACTGATTTAACCGGCTGTGATACTGCGAACATTCACTAACCCGTCCGGCAAGCATGGTGTTTTAATGCTAATATACCTCTCAAAACATAACATGTTGAACTTGAAACAAAATGAGACGATACTCGAGGTTGGTAGAGCTAGCAGCTCAGAATCTCACACCGGAAAACCGGTCAGCGTCACGGATTCTGGGGGAGGCACAAGTTATGTGGAAAAAAAGACATTTTCTGGGGGAGGCACAAGTTATGTCGAAACAAAGACATTTTTGAAGATATAACTGCTCCCAATGATTCACAACTGGCAGCGATCATCGCCTTTTAAGAGCAAGGATTCATATTAAACAGACGAAAACTAGTAGAAACAGGCCACATCATCATTGTAATCAGATAGATCAAACTAAAATACGACATAAGAAAGATAAGTAAAGAGAAGTCTTAAGAAAAGAATTTGTAGAATATTATCAACAAGAATACTCCGGCATGAACACAATTAATAAATAAATGCAACGAAAGCTCTTGAAAGCAGGACTAACTATTGCAAAGAAAACGTAGAATAAAGAAGGCAGAATAAGTGATGGAACAAAACATTTGATGGAAAAGAGACGCACATTTCTAAGCGAAGGAAAGCGAAACACCAATGGTTTCAAAGAATTGAATAAACAATTAAAGAAGGGAGTAAAGGAAGATTTAAAGATTTACAATGAAAACAAGGTAGAAAAAATAATAGAAAAGAACCAAGGCCTGAAATACTTAAGGTCAAACTTAGGAAAGCCTCTTTTTTTATGTAAGAAATAACTTTGGATACTTGGTTAAATTTCTGTACGAAATTTCCCTTGACTGCTGATAGGTGAGGTAATGATAATTTGAATGTAGTCACGTAGTCAGTATCAAATTGTATCCCAGCCTAGCTGGTCACGGTTAGAGGTTTAACTCTCGCATATTAGTTAGTATTAGTTTCGTATTCGATCAAATTCGACGCATTTCTGGTTTAAGAGTTTAGACTCGCGTATTGAATATACCTAGTTATTGTTACATAGCTTATAGTTAAAAGCTGAACGCTCATTCTTAATCAAGTATATTTATATTGAAGCAAACATCCTTAGTTGAAGAGATAATTATTAATTAATAACTTTTTAAGCTGTATCAGTGCTCGTGTAATGTGTCGCTAGTGTATCGCGGACAGTGATCGGCGGTTTCAATAAAAGAACTTGCTCTAAAACTTTGGCTAGATATTAACTTAGTTGTAGTAACATTCAATTATTAAACTAAGCATTGTTTAAACTGCTTGTGTTCTTATTTCCCACGCCAGTGGGTGGTCCTTCAAGTTGGAAGTAATTACATGACTTAGTAACCTACAAATGGTAGCAAGATCGCCGTCCTAATTTGTTGAACAAATGTCCGTTTAATTCTACCAGTAATTAAAGCCTGCTACATTCTGTTGATGAGTTTGCTACTCTTTATTAAGCAGGATGAAAGCTGCTTCTTTGGTTTTTCTTTTTTTCATTTCTGTTTGTTTCATAATTATTGATGCATCTTTCCATTGTACTCAGTGCTCGTTGTCTCAGGTGTGTTTGTATTTCTAAGATATGTAAAAGTTAAGTAGGTAAAATACATTAAGAAAAAACATTGAAAAGAAGAAAAACCACTTGAGATATGCCAGTAGCAAATTAAAGGGTGAATATATAAGAAAAAAATGTGGCAGTGAATACAATGGGAATTGAAAAAATACAAACTGAAGTCAGAAGTAGAAATAAACTGGGAAATGATCAAATAAACAGTGGAAAAGGCAAACAAAGTGCTTGGATATGACAACAAAACTAGAGAAATCAAGTAGTGGTTCAATATGGAATCTATCCGAGGAAAACACAAAGCAAGACAGACAACGAACGTGTTTACAATGAAAAACGAAAGGGAATTTAAGTAGAGCTACATGATTAAAGAAACATAAAAACAATAGTAAGATCAACTATTACTAATACATGCGGGTGGTGAGTGCTCATTTAATTTGAAAAACGGCTAGAAAGATGAGCAGTACTTAGCAAGATTTAGCAGCACAGGAAATTTCTGTAACCATCGTCAGATCAAGCAAGAAAGCGATCATTGTGCCTAAAAAAGCAGATTAAGCAGCCATGGAGTCACTTATGAGACCAACTATGAGTTGTAGAGCCAATGATAATGAAAACAAAATATGTAGATAGCATTTGACCAAATAAATATAGCACTCTGCGCAGAAAGTCATAGCAAAACATTACAAAACTTATATAAGCATGATAATAGCCAAAGTTTGTTCACAGGCATGGCACTTAAAGAAGAAGTTTGCAACATTGTCTAAGCAGACTATGTTCCAACCTCAAGGGACAATGGAATAAGTATTGGGTATAAATTGTAACCTCAAAGACTTTTTTGACTAAATGTTGATCTCAAACGTTATTAACCGTTTTGCTTTCATATGGGTAAACAAGACTTTGACATTTATAAAAATCTTTTTAGATGTTCAATTGAAAATCAATTGAAAATATTCCTCGATGCCGTTGATGTAAGAAGGTGTTATTTCATTATTTGTTTACTTTTGGGGACATTGTTGTCAAACTATTTTATGTATAAATTAAATATCTTAATGCCTTGGATAACGGTTTCATTTGTAAAGAAAAGAATCGGCGTCTTTTATTAACAAACGCAGGTTTTTATTAACAAAAAGTGTTTTTCTCTTTTTCTATAATTTTAAAGAGTATCGGCCTTTTACGAATTGAAACCCAGACACGATATAAAAGTGGATATTCCTTTGAGCATGTCGAAAAGATGCGGCCTATAAAAAAATCAATAAACCATAAATCACCTATAGCGCACACAATAGGAACATACATGTTCAAGATAGCAAATAATCGCCCTATACAAACTTAATATCCCGCACCGTAGACAGGAACAGATACAGGACAATAAAGCAATAAACGAAGCGTAGGAGTAAATCGGAGGAACCGGCTCGGCCTGGGGCGATTATATCGGCTGTCAAGTGTTGACAGTTGAAGCGCCGCTGGAGACCGGGATTAGAGCCGTCGACGAAGGGCTAAAAAGGGCTCGAGTTTCATATCCATCAACACATATGCCCCTAATAGGTCTGTTACTGCTGCTTTTTGCTGTTGATATATCCTGTTTAATAGGTTTTACAAAATCACCGAATTTGTGTATATTTGTAGTCATTAAAGACGTACAATATTTGATAAGTTCGACTGAATTTTAAAACTTTTTAATGATGTTCCTGAACTAAACGTGCATGTCTTAACTATAAATTATTCTTAAGTTTGATTCGTTTGACATTGACATTTCTATTTTGTGCACCTGTGTGTAAGTGTTTGATGAGTCGTTTGTAATACTTCTGTTTGCTGTTTGTATAAGGTGTTTCCAAATTAGTGTAAAATATTTTTGTGTAGCCCCACAAAGCATTTAACGCTTACGCTGAAAGCTATTGAACAAGAAACAGTGAGAATAAAAATAAACGGGATTTTATTTATCAGTATTATGTATACTGATAACTCCATCATAGCTAGACGATGTAATAGAGGGAAGAATTTTGCAAGATAGAGATTACCAGAATAGAAAGAGTTATAAAGAATAATCGGGAGAAGAACTACACTGAAAACTGTTAAAATTCTTACTTGTCGTAGCATTAGTAAAATGACAGATGACCGGTATATTTATTGAAATTAAACAAATGACGTAGAACACAGAGTTTTTTGCGTGTGCCGAGAAATCAAATAGCACAAGAACTCGACCGAATTTTGACCCCGCAAAATTTCTTAAAGCTCGTTTAAATAAAAATATATTTTAGGATTATCTTTAAATGTATAAAGAAAAAAATTAAAACAAAACAGCAAAGGTAACAAAGATATAAATAATACAGTCATAGAAAACATCAAAAAACCACACTTTCTCATCTGTTGTAAGCGGCTGAGCTTTCTGACACTATCTGAGTTTCTTTTCATAAATCTATAGAAGAATTCCGCTCCTACAAAAAAAGATTTCCAGATTATAGCTGCCTTTTTTCTTCTTAGGGTGCCTGCCGTTCCGAACGTTGGCGATCATTCTGGCTATAATGACTTTGTTAGTTGCTATACGGAATAGCCGTGTTGAGGCCTTTTTATACCATGCTCTCAGGTTAGCAAGCCAGAGTTTTTGTCGATGCGACATTTAATCTCTTGGGTATTGTCCCACGACTCATTGGTTAAAGTTCCCAAGTAGTTGTACTGTGAGACACGTTCAATTTTCATTTGGTTCACATATAGATTTGCTCCAGTTATGTTTTCCTTGCTGATGACCATTATCTTTTTTTTTGCTGGTGTTTATATCCAGTCCATATGTTTTACTTGTTTCCGTTATTTTGTTCATTAAGTTTTGCAGCAATTTTAGCAGAAAGAAAGCAAAAAATCTAGTACTGGCAAATCAAGGTTTTCATGTGGAAGAGCGTGTAATTAAAAACAAGAATAGTAAAAGTTATGATATAAAAGCTAAAGTCATCAGGCAGGCTGCAGTTAGCTTGAAGCCTTATGAAATATCATTTAACGTAAATTATTTAAATTTTTCCCATTTCAATTGCATAAAAATGATTTTATGTGATCTTTACTTTTTCATATTAATAGCACGAATCCATATTTTTCTTTTTTCTAATTTATATGTAATCTTTGGAAACCTATAAAATACTACACTCAGTATTTTTGGAATTATTAGCACAATTAAATACGCAACATGTATTTGCACCCATTTTTGATAAAATTTATGCCTAAAAAGATAGGTCCAATTTTGTCATATTTCGCCGCTACGCACGCTGCCGTCGTTCCAAGATACCCCTACCATTGTTACGCACGGAGCAAATAGTGTTCACAAACTTTTGCTCCTGCTTTTTTGGGCAATGGTATTTTTCCTGCCTTGTTTATTTCATTAAATATTTCAGTTATTATTTTTATTTGTTCTGCATCAGAGCTTCAGCAGTTCTGCAGGAATTTCATCAAGTTTCGGTGCCTTTCCATCCTTCATTTGTCTAACGGCTGCCGTTATTTCTTCTGGAAGGATTTCGGAACCTAAATTTTCTTCAATGGTGGGTTCTTGTATTGTTCTAAGGTCGTGGAAAAGTTTCTCCAAGTATGATTCCCTTACTTTCTTTTTATCTGCTTTGGTTATGATAGAATTGCCTTCATCATCTCTTATTTTTTCACTGTTGAGTTTTCGGAACTTCCCAGCTATTTCCTTCACCTTTCGATGGACATTAAAGTTATCATATCGACTCTGATACTCCTCTATTTCTTGACATTATTCTGTTTTTTGTTTCTCTTTGGCTTCTCTTATCTTTCTTCTGACGATGGTATGCATTCTCTTATATTCTGGGAGATTTTCTTTGTTTTTTTTCTCTGATCCATAAGTTCAAGACTTTCATCGATCATCCACGATTTCCGTTTCTCCGTATCTTTCTTCAGGTGTTGTTCTTTTATTTCTCCCACTGTTTCTTTTATGATAGTCAGAGTTTCTTCTATAGTTCCTGCATTTCTAAATTTTAGCACCTTTGTATTGAGGTTTTCACTCACCCTCAGTCGAACATTGGGATCTTTCATACTTTTTCATCGACTTACTTGTAACCCTTGTAACTTGTAATAATTGTCATACTTCACATAAAATGTCATACTTTTATTTTCAGTTTCTATATTATTACAGCTTTGGTTATCCTACTGATCACTTCATTATTATTATGAAAAGACATACATTTTTTCTTTTTCATCGCATTGGTTAATTACTAAAATATTTTCTTCATAAATACCACTAATATTTTATAAACTAAAAAGCAGCTTTTTCGGTTTTCTTAAAGGGTAAAATTTCTAGTTCATTTGCAACGTTATCAAACACTAAAACAAGAGATTAATATCGTTAAAATATTAAACAACTTAGTTCTCGAGCTGTAATAGCCCTCCTGTATTTTACACAAAGCTCGGGGATAGTTTGAGTTTGGTATCCTGTGGGAGACACGGGATTATGAGGGTATTTAGGAATTAAGAAACATTAGTCATATTTAACATAATATAGTCTTTAATATTGCATATATCTAATTTCATCTAAAATTTCATTCCTTCCTGATTCATGCTATTTGTATGGTATTGAGAAAAAATAAATAAGTTTAATTAGGAGAATAATGAAATTTTTCTCAAATTTAAGTATCCATAGTTAATATTACACCTTTAAAAAATACGAAAAATAATCTACGAAACGGAAAGGCTTGGGATATTCTGGATTTTGGGGATTATAAAGTCTTGGTTAAATTAAAAATTGATTCTTGATTGAATCTTGATTAAAATAAAAAAATTAGATCAAAAAAATATTATTACGTCGTTATGATGATGAGAAATAATAAAATTTCGGTAAAAGTTTATTCGATAAACATCGTTTGGTATAAAGGTCAGTATCAAAAGCTTTTTCTCTAACTAGGAAAACATGTGTGTCGGAATTCCAACCGAAGAAATTGTAAATCAACCAAACATCAACAACGTGATAGAAGCCCAGAGACCGAGGTTGGCAGGGCATGTACTTAGAGCCAATGACGAATGGCTTATCAAAATTACATGGGAAGAAAATTCGATCGATAGCAGAACCATGGGCAGAGCTAGACTCAGATGGAGGTATAAGGGATGAAAAATTTGCATCAACAAGGAAACTAAGTTCCTGTAGTTGGCTGTATACCATATATTAAAAAAAATTTTCAATAAAATCCTTTATAAAAAGGTATATAAAAAACCCATTTGGGCTATGTTAAATCGGAATAAGTATTCCATCATCAGTGTCAGGTTAATACATGGAAATAGCCACTAAATATGGGGGTAAAAACCCTTTAAAAATTGCTAAATGAAATTTAGTTTACATTATGTCTAGTTTATAATTAAGATGGTAAAGTTACCGTTGGATTGGTAACAAGGCGACATATGACTCTACATTAAGTTGCAAGTCCTGAGACGGTATGTCTACGAGTTTACATAAACATAGACACATAAACATAGACACTTCCTCTGTCAAACCTAACCTAACCTAAAATGAATATAAAAAATAGAAGAGCCATGGAAACCATAGTAATAAGTTTTGACTGAAATAAAAAGAAAATCAAATAATATAATGTCAAATGTTAAGTAATTCTGCTAATTTTATAGTACAGTCCTTATAAGGATAAGCCTGTTGAAGATACAACAACTTTTCCAAAAACAACATAGGCATTTTCTAGTTTCTAGGACTAGTTTCTTCCAATTTTTTTTGGTCCTTCACTTGTTCTCTTAGGTTCCTTGCTTCCATTTCTTCTTATATGTTAGTCCGGACAGCATCAAACGACTTCCTTCGTAGTCTCCCTCTTACTTTTTTTCATTTTTTCCAGCTTGTATAACTCTTAGGACTCTTCCCATTTGTAAAACATACCCCAACCATCTAACTCCCTGTGCCCTGATTTTCTGTGTTATTTTGGTTCTCTTAAACATCTTCATTGGCTCCTGGTTTGTTTTTCTGCGCCATTATCCGTTAAGCTCTTTTGTACCACCAAAAACGTTTTCCAAGATTTTCCTCTCCCAAACCTCTAACCTTTTTTCTCCTTTCTGATTCATTGTCCAAGTTTCACATGCATACACTTCACTATTGTTTCATAAGTTTAAATCTTAACTGCCTTGGATATGTTTTTTGCCTTTAACAGTACGTACGAAAATTAAGGAAAAAATAATGACTATTTATTATATAATTATTATTAACATTATATATTATATAATGTGACTAGAAGTCATAGGAAGTCAAGTAATAGAAAGGATCGATTGATTGAGAAAACAGGCAATATTCCTTAGAATTAACAAAGAAAAACAAAAAGAATACCTATTTCTTCCATTATATATGAGTAATTTATTTATATTTCTCTGTAAACCCTTGACGTGTATTTTAATCATTTATTCTCTTCTCCTGTGCAGACTATACATTACAACACAAAATGGTAATGTGATTTAAAAAGTTAAAACAACACAAGCAAATAATTCGTCTATTATTCAAGCTGCACACAATCTGATGACTCTGCCGGAATATAAAATCGCAAATGAAACAATATGAATAGTTTTCGATTATTTTTCACTCTGTTGGGCTTTGCTGGATGCATAGACGGTGTGTGTTCGTGCAGAAAAACACAATGGGGAAGGGTGGATGGTAATTGCTATTGTCCCATCCACATTCAGAGCGATTGACCCGAGCTCTGATACTCCCGTAGAATTACATTATTATCAAATTGATGTTTTGCATTTTTACCCCCGCATTAGTGGCGGACGTTAAAAAAGGGACAGCCAACGATGCGATTGTACCTTTAAATTTGAAAGTTTGCTCTATCAGCGAATGCTGCTTTGTTGAGAATTTAAACTAACGATTTGCTATTCGGCAACAAGACACATATTACCTTCAACTAGATTCAAATATTGTTAATAATAATAATAATAACACAAAACAAGGATATGCAATAAAACAATAAAAATATATAAATCAACAATAAGACCGATAATGACGTACACAGCGGAAACAAGAGCAGATACGGCGAAAACACAAAGACTACTGGAAACAACAGAAATGAAAGTCTTACGAAACATAACAAACCAAACTCTAAGAGACAGGGTAAGAAGTGAGAAAATACGAGCGAGATGTGGTATAGAGGAAATAAACGCATGGTCCAAAAGAAGAAAGTTGAATGGAATCAACACATCGAAAGAATGACAGAAAATAAAATAGTACGAATAGCAAGAGACAAATCGCCAAATGGAAGAAGATCATTGGGACGACCGAGGAAAAGATGGTCAGATAACGTAAATTAAGGCTAAAAAGCGAAGTAAAACAGGCATTTTGCCTATTTATAAAGTAGGAAGAAGAAGAACACTATATACCACCAGTCACTTAGTTTACATGGACGATATTAAATTATACGCCTCAACACTTATCCAAATCAAACAACCTTGCCAGGTTGCAATAAAAAACATAACCGACAAAGACTCGTAAATGACGAAGCAATGCAAGTAGCCGTTTTGGGGCAAGTTAACTTAGAGGCCGAAGCAATCACAGTCATTGTCAACAATAAGCGGAGCAATCGGTGTTTCACCTTCTACAGCCTTCTGAATCTTCCATAAATTTAAGTTCCATCCATTCAAAATTAAATTGGTACACAAGAGTTAAATGAAGAAGATTTTGATCGTCCTTTCGAATTTTGCGAATTAATGACACAATGTATCATTAATAATTTACAATTATTAAGCATAGCGATTGAGAAATAACTCGAAGCATTCGAGATGTGGCTATACAGAAGAATCCTAAGGATATCATGAGCGGACACGATAACCAACGAGAATGTACTACGAAGAATAGGGAAAGAAAGTGAAGTGATGTATACGATTAAAAGGAGAAAGTTAGAATATCTCGGACGCATAATGAGAAACGGCACTAAATACAGATTACTGAAAATAATCCTTCAAGTCAAAGTATTCGGAAAGCGCGGAATTGGGAGAAGAAGAATATCATGATTAAAAAACCTGAGTAAATGGTTCTCTAAAACTTTTCCCGCCTGTTAGACAGGTAGAAGAGGATAGATGATGGATTGGCTACCTAGGTCACCGGATTTAACACCCTTAGACTTAAAAACAAGAATTTATGCTACTCAACCAGAATCTCTGGATGATTTACGACAAAGAATAGAGGATGAATGTCGACAACTAAATGCAGACGTGGTAAGGAATGTCATAGAAGAACTTTAAAATATATTGTCCTATTGTATGAAAAGAATGGCAGTATTTTAAATGATTATTGTAAACATTTTTGGTAGTGAATTGTTCATTCTAAATGTTTTTAATAAAATTGTTAAAAAACATTATTTTTTTTTAATCCAGTGTTTTTTATTTTGTATTTATGTTTCTCATAAACTAGTTACTTAAAGCAGCATGTCTTATACATTTTTGACATCAGTACAAAGATGAGAATCCAAATATTAAATAAAAAAGGTGGAAGTAATTTAAAAAAAATTAAGGGATGATATGATGGGTAGAGGGTGTATTTCCCAACAAGCTTACATATGACATAATGTATCCCCCTTCAAATAGTAATCGACGTGTTTTTGCGCTTTTTCTGAAAAGCAATATATATATATATATATATATATATATATATATATATATATATATATATATATATATATATATTAAATATAGAGCTAAGATTATATTTTACAGAAATTAATATTAAACTCAGGTTAAACTCAACAGTCTTCCGCGTTGAACATCGTCGATTATCATTGCGCCGAGTTTTCGACATCCCCTTCGATGTCCTCTTCAGGGCTTCCGAGGTCGCAGTCTCCCGAGCCCCCGGACACTATTATACTGATCACTAACCAATGCATTACTGGTAGTAGGAGTGGAGGACGGTTCATTTATACCGTCGATAGTGACGTATTTTGGGTGGAGGTTTGCGTGGGGGTTAGCGTGGCCATTGGCGCGGGGATTGGCGCGGGCGTCGGCGCGAACATTTCTGATAGTAGGATTTTGATTGACGAGTGGAGCACACGACATTTTCTTTATGAGAGGTCTCCAAGTCGAAGGTAACCGTATGCCGTCATTTCTTTTAGTGAGACAATTTGGCCTTTTTTCAATTTCTATGACGTCTCGGATAACTCTTGGTTTATACAAGCGTATGGGAGCTATGGTTCTGGAGTTTTTAAAATCAATTTTGTGACCTATATGAAGATGGTGCTGACCTAGAGCTAAAATTGAATCGGAATTGCAAACAGAAATGGCATGTTCATAAATCCTATTTTGGATTCTACGATTTGTTTGGCCTATATAGGATCGGGGACAGTCTGGACAAGGAATTTCGTAAACTCCGTGTTATTCATTTGGAATTTTGTCTTTGATTGATCGGAAAAGACACGAAAGTTTTTGTTGGGGGGTAAATATTGTCTTTATTCCTCCTGATTTAATAATTTTGTCGATTTTGTCAGTGACACCTTTGATGTAAGAAAAAAAAGCTTTCGTATGATTAAGGTCTGAGTCTTTGGGTTGAGATTGAGTGGGAGAATGATGTCTATTGATATGCTTTTAGCAGTACATGGTATGGTTTCACAATAATGAATACAATAAAAACTGTTAACATAACAAAATACGACAATATAATACATTTTATTAGTGTGTTTTCAACTGCACGTTCATAATCATATGAATCACAAAATTTGGCGAATGAGAGAGAGGAACGACGCATTCGCCAAGAAATCTAGTGAATTGTATTTTTTTTTTTAATTCAATTCGTCTCAACAAACAAATGCAAACATTAAACGGCAGTTGTGTTTAAGACAATGCAATGACTTAGCCGTTTACAAAAATTAAATTAAAAGAAAAACCGAAACAGAACAGGGTAATATAACTTCTCAATACGATAAAAGGAAAATAAAGATATGCGACAATAGTAAAACGAGTAAAATTGCAAATTAATTATTTTGAACAACCAATAATATCTATTAAAAACAAAAAGCAATACAAAAAAAGAGAAATTCATAAATCAATACACATAAAAACAAGCTAAACATGAAAATAATTTATCAAATAAGCAATCCAGTTGAGAAAAATACGAAAAACTGGTCGAAAGGTCTGCTAAATAATAAAATGTTTAAAAAAAATTTACGTCAAAAGAAGTTTTACTTTTTTTTATTCTTCGGACTTGATTAACTTTTATTTTGAACGCTGAAATATATCTAGCTACCGAAATTCAACACCGAAACAAGCAGTTCATGAAAAACGATGAAATCCTTACTCTTATGAAACCCGAAACCATTTTAAAATTGCCAGAAAAATTATAACGCACTTCGAAATATTAATATTTCGCCATCGATGGGCCAAATGTTGCGAAATTTGTATCGTATTACCATTATTAAAAGATATACAGTGGCGTTCGTGATATAAACTTAAAAAATCAGTCAAAGACATTATTCGAAAAATGACATATTAAATAGACATAATATTGCTATTTTAATTTTTTTAGCATTTTTCATATAATGATAATTTAAAATCAAAAATAAAGTTTTAACCAAGACAAATTTTTGGGGATGGGCAGAATTTACAAAATAGTCATCAGAGCAATGTGTACGGATGTAGAGTTGTGTTATAGAGGTAGCACCTTTTATCGGAACGACCACATCGAGCTTCATAGACGGGAGATGGTTCTTGATTACTGGTCCTCATAAGACAACTAACTCTCACTTATGGTTCCACGTGCCACACCCCGGGCAACTGCGTTGGTCTGTAAGAGTAGCCAGATATGGCGAAAATTTCACCGAGCGATTGCCGGTATAAGTAATCCCCCGTTTACTGGCCAACTGCTTTGGGTGGAGGAGCCAGCAAATGATAGGGCACCACTTTGTCCTGGAGTTGGGAAACTGGCTTCAAAGGCGGAAGAACCGTGGAAGCGGTCAACGGAATATAGATCAGGAAGAAAGATTGGGACAAGACACCTCATTTAACATCCGGATTGGATAAGTCCTAGTAGAATCAAATGGCTATGCTTGCAGTGAAATTCAATTCCGGAGTGAGCTTCTCAATCGGATCTCCGAAAGGAGCAGTTACAAGTATAACAAAAAGATTAAAATGCAAAGAAAACATCATAATAGGCACATGGAAAGTGAAAACCATGGCACAGGAAGGTAAAATCCATAATACAATACAAGAAATGGCACACATGAAATTAAATATTCTGAGAATAAGCGAAATGCGTTGACCAGGTTCAGGAACCGCAAATATCGGAGAACACCGCGTTTACTATTCTGGAACAGATAACGGCAAACATTAATTAGGTGTCGGCATTATATTGACAAAAAAAGTGGCAAAACATGTTGACAACTTCATGCCAATCTCAGCAAGAGTTATGCTCATACAACTAAAAGCAAGTGTATGCAACTGTATGCACATATAACAGAAGAAACAGAAGAGGTAGAAAAACTATACCATAGCATTAATCAAGTCATGAAAAGGTTAAAAAAGCAAGACCTAACAATTGTCATGGGTGACTTCAACGCCAAATTTGGGGCCTGCAAAACATCATTTGCAGCTGGACCATTTGGACTAGGAAACTGGAACGATCGGGGAGATAGGTTGGAGATTTTTGCGTAAGCAAATCAATTAGTAATAATAAACACCTGGTTTAAGCTACACCCAAGGAAACTGTATACCTGGAAATCCCCACGGGATTCTGTGGGAAGGATTGTAATAAATCAGATTGACTGCATGCTAGTAAATAAGAGATATAGGAACAGCTGTACATCTGTCAAAACATATCCGAGGGTAGACATAAATTCTGATCATGTACCATTTGTAGGTAATTTCAAAGTCAGAATGAAGAAGGTTACAAGTAAGTCGATGAAGAAGTATGATGTTAGAAAACTGAAATATCCCAATGTTCGACTGAATGTGATCAAAAACCTCAATACAAAGGTGCTAAAATGCAGAAATGCAGGAACTATAAAGAAAAGTCTGACCATCATACAAGAAACAGTGAGAGAAATAAAAGAACAACACCTGAAGAAAGATACAAAAATGGAAATCGTGGATGACCGATGAGATACTTGAACTTATAGATCAGAGGAAAAAAAACAAAGAAAATCTCCAAGAAGTAGTATCAGAGTCGATATGATAACTTCAATGTTCATCGAAAGGTGAAGGAAATAACTGGAAAGTTCCACAAAGTCAGACAAATGAAGGATAGAAAGCACCGGTACCGGGATGAAATTCCTGCAGAACTGCTAAAGCTATTAGATGCAGAACAAATAAAAATAATAACTGAAATATTTAGTGAAATATACAAGGTAGGAAAATTACCAGTAGAGTGGCTCAAATCGGAATTCGTGCCATTGCCCAAAAAACAAGGAGCAAAATTTGTGAAGACTATAGGACCATAAGCTTAATGAGCCATCTGCTGAAGCTGTTTTTAAAAGTTATCCACAAAAGAATTTACCAGAAATGTGAGGAAAAAATTGAGCCCAATCAGTTTGGATTTGTGAACGCCGTTGGTACGAGGGAAGCTTGATTTACCGTGCAGGTATTGTTTCAGAAATATAGAGATGTCAGCTGTAATGTTTTTGAATGCCTGATTGACTACAAGAAGGCTTTCGATAGAGTCAGGCATGAACAAATGATGGAAGTGCTGAAAAGAACAGGAATTGACGAAAATGACCTAAAAATAATAGCTAACCTATAATAGAATCAACCAGCGATGTTCCGAATAGATGTAAAATATACAGATCATGTCAAAATCTTCAAGTGAGTGAGACAGTGGTGCATAATTTCTTAACTGATACTCAATCTGTATGTGGAGGAGCACATTTTTAAAGAAGCTCTAAAAGATATTGATGAAGACATCTCGATAAATGGAGTCAAGCTCAATAACCTGCTGTATGCAGATGATACAATAGTGTTTTCCAATAACATAGAAGGGCTGCAAAACTTCATGAACAAAATAACGGAAACAAGTAGAACATTTGGACTGGATATAAACACCAGCTAGAAACCTTGTGTCAAGTGATATCTCGGTTGAAAAATATTGAACATACCTATTAAATCCTGTGTTCTTTTTATATTAATTATATATTGGTACAATATTATTACCACACCATTATTTCGGCATTATTTCTTGTTGTCAAGCCTTTTCGATTAATAATTGGTGAATTTTACTTCATGACGGTCTATTTTAAACAACTCGTTTATTTATCGGTTTTCAGAGTTTTTATGAAATTTCTAATTTTTCCCCTGTTTTTTTTACTTTCCACAAATTGGTGGTCGTTTTCACAAAGGTTAGACAGTGCAAAAAAAAAGAGCTCAAGTTTACTCTTCAGAAGCCCAGATTACTATCGGCAGCTTTGTTTCCATATTTATTAGTCTATACCACACATTCCAAACGGCGATACAGTTAACACTTTTTTCATCTGGATTGTTTTTATTACTTTTAACAATTTGTTTGGTTAAGTTGGTTTTGATTTTTCGCTCGATACGATACTAGTTCGTTTCACTGCGCACTGAGTTTAACACATTTAACACAAGAAGATCTTTTAGTAATTTATTTTTCCTTATGTAACCTAAAACTGTAAGCCGAATGACAACAAATAGAGTAATAAAAATGACGACGGACGGTTCTTCCTAGGAAAACGATGAAATGATAACCTACATGTCATGTTTACACAAAAAAAAGGACAAGAAGAACATGAAACTTTAATTTTATATCTCTCTTTCTCTTTTGTCGTTTCTTCATTTCTGAGGGTCATGATTTCTTCCAATATTTCTCCATTGTTCTCTATCTTTAGCTGCTATGATCTTCACAAAAGTGTAGTGTCATCAGTAAATTTAAAATTGGAGATTTTCCTATCAGCCACTGTTACTCCACCGGCCAATTTATCTAAAGCCATCCTCATGACATGTTCACTGTAAATGTTGAATAAGTCAGGTGACAACACGCATCCTTGTCTAGCACCTCTTTCGGTCTTGAATTTTTTTTGGGAACTTCTGATCTAGTCGTACTGTTAGTATATTGGACTATTGTTAGTACATTTCTATTAAAATGGACCACAGATTTATCCAGCTTACACAATCAAATGCTTTTTGGTAGTCAACGAAGCATATAATCATAGGTACTTGAAATTCTCTAGACTTTTCAATGAGTTGTCTCAGCTTCAGGATTTGTGCCCGTTTACCTTTACTCTTTACAAATCCCACTTGTTCTTGAGGTATTTGGTAATGTAGACTGGTTTTTAATCTGTTTTGGATGATATGCAACAAGATTTTACTAGCATTTGTGCGGTGTTAGAGTGTGCGGTAGTTGTCACATCTAATAATAGTTCCTTTTTTGTGTAGCAGGATATAAATTGAGGTACACCAATGATGGCAATTTTCCTGAATTCCAAATAGCGACACACACAAAGTGGATGCTATGTAATTCTTTGTTACCTAGTAACTGTAGTATTTTACCTGGTATTGAATCAATGTCTGGGATTTATTTCTCTTCAGCGATTTAATTGCATCTTTGACTTCAGCAAGTAAGACAGTAGGTTCTCCAGGGTGAATCCACTGATTTTCTGCTGATACCTATTTATTTTTATATAGCTCGCCACTGTAGTTTCACCACATTTCCAATATTTTGTCAGTATCGGTCTTTATATTATTTTCCTTATCTATTGCAGACCATGTTTGAGATTTAAATTCTCTGGTAAGGAGTTTAATCTCCTGAAATAAATCCCTCCGTTTATTTCGACAGCCATGTTCCTCTACCTCTCTGTATATTTGAGAGATGTAATAAGCTTTTTATTTGTGGCACTGTTTTCTAAATTATTTCGATAACGCTCTGTATTCATCGTTTGTTTTGCATCTAGTTTTATGTTCTTTTCTGAGTTGAATCACAGTCCACGTATTATTGGATCTCCACGGCTTACGGCTTGTGGAAACCGCTTCCTCACAGTCTTTTGCAGCCTCGATTACCTTATCTTTGAGATAGATCCAAGTGCTCTTAGGGTCACTATCTACTTGGTCTAAAGAAAGAGCTTCTTCTATGTTTTGTTGGACGTCATTGATTTTTGATGGATTTAGAGACATGACTTTTCTTAGGAAACTTCTTTTGAGAACTTTAAAATGAAGTTGAACGTTCAATACCAGGAGTTGATGAACGCTTCCACAGTCTGCGGAATTTTACACATAGGTGAAAAATTCAATCATACTTAATGTTCACCATGTTGCCACCAAGAAAAAACAAGAAAATGTAACTATTTTCAAGAAAATGAAACATAAAATAAATTTTTATAAACATTTCCATTTTTAATATAAAATCGCACTCTCCCCTTATGGAGACGTCAATGCTACCTGGTTTATAATTCGGTAACAAAAGAGAATATCAGCAAAGGGCTGAATGTGCTCAGACAGGCGCGCCTGATATCAGAGTAGGCCATGGAAAATGAGCCGCCTGCTAATAAGGTGGCCGATTACAGACTAAATTTGATCTTCGATGCGAATATATTGATTTTATACACCGTTGCACGCTCGGTCTCTCTCGCACTTACACACTCGCTCTCCTATATCACGGCTCCTCAAATCTCTTTAGTGTGTATAAACGTGCAGAACGATACGTCAAGGGGTATTTAACGGTGGGTTTACTTGGAAACGTAAGGGGTTTATAAAAAAGGGTTTACAGATTACCTAATCAAGTATTTTAATGTTAATACTTTATAATATTTGCCAACAATTTATCACATAATATTAAACCCAAGTAAATCCATCTGAAAAACTGATTTTGTTTATAATCATCATCATTACTTAAAACAATATCTTCTTCTTCCTATTTATAAGCAATTCTGCTTGTTCATTGGCGGAATAATACCGCTAAGGAAGGTTGTCGCACCATCTTTTGCGCGGTCGTCCGATACTTTTTCTGGCGATTGGTGACTTTATATAGTAACCTATCAAAATAGGGTCAAAATAGCCTCTTGCTATTTTGACCCTATCTCCCCCCTTTTGCTTATTTGGTTATTCCATTCTTTTTTTTTCTATTTAGTGTTTAAAATATTTTGAAAGAATTTAAAAAAAAATATATGAGAACTAAACATTAGAAAATAAATACAGAAATCGAGCGGGACATTGATGCCTGTGGATGCTCCTATACGGACGCAGATGACAGAATACTCCTTGCGGACAGCAAAGAAGGACTACAGATCTTGGTTGATCGCATTATCCAATACTGTGAAAGGTATGGAATGGCACCGAATACAAATAAAACAAAAATTATGGTGATGGGAGTTGACATTGTATGCCAGATCAATACGCCTTTGCGATGATGCAAGCAGGCAGAGCTCTCTTTTTTTTAAGACAAGCCCTTATCCTAAATTCAGATCTTGATCGTACGAAAGTTTTTCTTCCATACATCAAAGGATTCACTGACAAAATTGACAAAATCCTCAAATCAATAGGAATAAAGACAATATTTACCTCTCAACAATATCTTTTATCTCTTGTCCGATTATTCAAAGTTAAAAACAAATGAAGAACATAGAGTTTATGAAATACATAGGCCAAACCAATCATAGAATCAAAAATAGAATTTATGAACATTTCATTTCTGTTCGTAATTTTGATTCCATTTCAGCTCTAGGTCAACATTATCTTCATGTGGTCACAACATTGATTTTGACAACTCTAGAACCATGGCCCCCATACGTTTCTCTAAATCAAGAATTATGCGAAAAGTCATAGAGATTGAAAATCGCCCAAATTATTTCAATAAAAGAGATAAAACCCGGAAAAGATATCAGAGAGTATGTTTAATCAATAAATCTAGAGTTAATGACATAGCTGCCGCATGTCCTGTTCTCAGTTGATACTCGGGTATTTATTTAGTTATACCTGACTCACGTCTGTCTATTGTCCTACATACTTATTAGCTATTAGCTATTGCGACACGTCGTGTCGTGTCAGAGATGAGAACTTTCCAATCAGTCTGTTATGCGCGAAGTACTGGAGAGTTCAGACTCATAGTCTCAGACTAACACGGTATTATTTACTTATCTCCACGGCGTAGTCTCCTGATCCAAGTGAGCTCTCAGAGTTCGCCAATTATCTGCCTCCAAACAGTGCAGATGGCATTTTTTGAGCTACTGTTCATTATCTTCCAACTCCGGGCTGCAATCTGTCAATTCAGTAAGACGAAGTGCCCTTCAATGTCTTGCCTTCTGAAGTTTGTCGGCAAAGATTCTTAACCGGTCTCACTTGTGACATTATTTTCATGTGATCTGTTCATTTTAGCTTAGCTGTTTTGATTTTTGCTACCAGATCAGGTTTTCCATATATCAAGACTACTTCGTTGTTATTCCTTATATGCCCCACCTTCGCATTTAGACATTTTTAAGGGAAATTAAGAAAACGTGAGGCGCATCACGTAAAGGTTTTACCAAGACGTAACAATCATAGAAAAATGATGACGAATTACTACATTTGGAATTTCCTTGAGATCTTAAGATCATGTAAGAGATAAAATATAGAAAAAGAGCACTTTTAGAAAGTTAGTTATTTTATTTTTTGTTTATTTGTTGTTTATTTTATGTAAATCCATTCTATATTATATAGAAAGTAATTTGAAATTCCGTGCATTTGCCAAAGAATATATATATACATAAAAAGTAGAATTTTTATCATTTTTCAGTTACAGTAGTGTTTTTAAAATGTTCATAATATAAAAGCTGCAATGATAAACAGATGAAACTTTTGACTTATCTTTTTTTTAACATATAAAAAGTAGACAAAGGTAGCTAAAGCAATAAAGCAGTTAAGGTATTTATGAATGAAAAAATAAAGAGAATTCAAATTCATAGGGTTTTAGCTGGAATGAGCCAATTTCTCTCTGTATCAGAAAAAGTTACACATTTAATGTAAGCAAACACGAAACCCTTTGGCTTTTATTCGAGACAGATGGGCAACTGAAATGAACAATAATCCCTTACGAAATGAAAGCTCCAAATCCCAGATACAGATCAAAATGTGGTTCATAACAAGTTCTTGGGTTTCATATTTCTATTGTGTCAAAATCGAACGGAATATCCGATATGATTTTATAAAAATATGTATTTGGAAACATGTAAGATGTAATACCTGGTTTTTGTGAATAGAAGGATATAAGCTTTCACATTTTGTTTTGTTCATTGTGTAATTGATTATTATCATCGTTATGTAGAACATAATCTACATCTCTTGTGAGGAATTTGGTTAGTTTTACAATAGGTACCTATATCGCTTATTTTTTCAATTTTTTGGAAATTGTTACGAAATATGGATGAGAGAATATACACTGGGTGGTGAATCGTCAAACTGGCCGTAGGAAACTTAATGGGAAACTATTTGTATACGACTGAAATCTGCCTGTTAGGCCACACGCAGTGCAGAATGTGTATACTGGGTTGCGTTTGATTACAATAAAGTTAGATATTAGCAATAATTGAATTGTCAATATTGTTATTTTCGGATTAATTATTTAAAAAAACAATAAAGTTGATAAAATGTGCTCAGGGAGGAGAAAGTAGTAATAATAAAGATTCATGCAATAGTTTGCATACTATCAGTTATTTATTTAGCGTAAGATATCCCTATAGATTACTTTAAAGTCATTTAACAATTCAAAGCATTTTTAAAAATCATGAATGTGTTGCTTGTGTGAGTCCATTTCAAAATGTAAAAGAAATAATAAATTAGACTTACAATCAATTTAATTTAACTATCAGACGACCGGTTTCGCTTTCTACAATATGCAAAGCATCTTCAGGTCACGATACAAAGTTAAATAAATGCTGAAAATAATAAACCCATATTAGGGTGTTGTCTAATAAAGGTAAAACAAAGATAGGTGATATAAATTATATAAATTACAGTAATTATGCCAATATTACATTTCTGTGGTTTTTAAAAATGAATAAAATGTTTAAGCAGACAAGGTAAGACCCACAAATTGGTAAAATAGTCTATTAAACTGTAATGAATTAATAAATAAACAAATAAATAAAACATTACTTACATGCTGGTACACTATTAATTGATGGTTGAAAGAACATAGTTCAAGCTATCTTGTATTGTTGATTGGAGAACTCAAGTCAACTATTGTAATTGTTTAACAGTAAACGGGGAAGTTCTTGAGGAGACAGATTTTATCCAATGAAGTAGAGATAGGTAAATGTAATTGTTTGTTTGATGATAGTAATGTTCTATACCATTAAGTTCTTTAAAGTTATTTATATTTATTCTGGAGATATATTTATGAAATGTGTGTTATTTATTGAGATTTTTATTTTTGTTTTGGAAGGTGACAGTTGTGAGACAATGAATAAGAATAGATGTACACATTGTGTGGGTGTGCAATTATATAAGCTTGTAATTATCAAATTTCTTTGATAAAGTTATGTTACAATATGTGGCAAATTGTTGTAAAGTCCAATATATAAAGTTAAAAATTAAAATTGAGACACTTTAAGACACACAGAAAACACACAGAATACAATTAAAAAACGGGGGGACGAAACAGACATTAAATTTAAAAAGGAGAGGATTTTAAAAGAACTACATCTCTTACTTGGAGACAATGAGTTTTTTATGTGTTATATATCAGATTTTAGAGGTACTCGCTATAAAAGATTTTACCGAGACTTGCAGAAGTAAATCTAGATGAAGAAGACATTTGGTTTCAAATGAGTGGGTACCATACCATACCCTTTCGGGAACTGGGGAACCAGTTCGAGTATATAAATGCCGTTGGTAGGAGAGAGACGTTGTTCTCAATACGTAGTCTTATTGCACAGATGCAAATACCTCAACTGCGACGTATACGCTGGTCTGAGTGATTACGAGAAAGTGTCTGTGAAGTACAGCAGGCCAAAATGATGGAAATACTAAAAGAAGCAGGAATTAACAACCAAGGTCTACAAATAATTAAAAACCTTTATTGTTGAAGGTGTACACACCGAATATGTGAAAATCATGCGTGGAATGAGGTAAAGCTGTATTTTGTCTCATGTAATCTTCAATCTTTACTCTAAAAGACTATTTATCGCAGCTTTGCACGCACAAGACCTACAAGTCCTTATGAACAAAATCACGCATTACAGTTCTAGCATTTTCGGTTCATTCCGTATATCACAAAAACCGAAAAAGATTTTTAATCTTTTTGCGTTTCTGAAATTGATATTCTACCCATTTCGGAATCTGTTTATAAATAACAAATTGCTCTTTCGTTTGATCTCGGTTCCGCCTAGATATTTATGCATAATATAAATATAAATTTTTCCATCACCACTCGCGGGAGAATGAATTTTGTCTTGAATTGACTTCAAAGTTGACGATCGTAGAGGTACGAGGTAGGAAAGCCAGCTGAAGAAAGCTGTTTGTTCTTTAGCGGCAGTTAAGTACGTGGCCCGTAACAAAATGGGAAAATTCATAACATTCAGTTGAGAAATTAGTCGTTGAAGTCTACAGCAATAATGTAAGTTGAATTTAATTTTAAAACTTGTTCGAATGTTAGAGATATAATTGCAGATATTTTCTTTCTGGAGAATCGAAGAAATAGACTTCAGTTCATTTGTATCTTATATTACCTCCGTATTTCGTGCAGTGTAGTGCCATGTTTTTTATAGAGGGTATGTTCCTTAATTTTTTTGCAATCCGTAATAATCTTTGGTTTTTGTGTACAACCTAAAAGTTTGTATGTTTAGTAATAGTTTGTGTGTTCAGTAATACTTTTTATTCGGGTAATTTATAGGTATTTATTTTTTATTAGGTAGCAGGTGATAATGCCTATAATATCATAATATGTATGCTGTAACTGAGGAAAAGTATTTTTGGCAAATCTTGCTATTTTAATTAACCTTTCAGCTTTACCCAATTATAAAGATATTCCATCTAATTTTAGGAATATTTGTTTAATACTTGATTTGTCTAAATTTACATTTTTTTTTTCGCTATTTGACTTGTTTAATTTATGTTTATACTACTAATGTGTTGATATTGAATAATACTTTTATCTGGCTGAACTTGTAAGGTTTAAACCAGTTGGGATATACTATTTTGAAATCCAAGATTGACGTAATATCGTGAGGTCAACCTTAGTTAAAGTATCTCCTCTTCGCCACCACAAAGACAATCATGGAGATCCTTACCCTGACTAGTTCATCTCAGAGGTAGTTCGGCTAATCTCAAAAACAAACAAGGGTAGCAAGAACGATCACAAGGGAGATCAAAGCATAACAAAAAATTTAAACAAACATTTTATTTAAATAATTACACCTGCCTCTACGTTACAGTCAGTCCTGTACAAAGTTGTTGAATACGTTAATAACAAAGAAAGAAAAAAAAATTGTCCAAACAAAACACTTAACTTGCAGTGCTGTCTTCGTTGAAGGGCTGTTGGATAGAAAATTGCTGATATTAGGTATGATATCAGGTCTCTTAGTAGTTTAACATATGGACGAGTACTGCACCATGTTTTGGGATCGAGCCTGGTGGAATGGGAATGCTAATTCCTCGGTGAAATGGATTTAGTAATGGGCGAGTGCTGTACCATCTTTGGGATCGAGCCTGGTGGAATGGCAAAACTAATCCCAGTATTTTTGTCCCATTATACGAGATCACAGACCTGAAAAATTATCGACCAATTTCACTTCTTTTACAACTTCATAAAACCTTTACAAAGATTATTACAAACAGGTTAACAATTAAATTTGACGGATATCAACCAGTAGAACAAGCCAAATTTAGAAAAGGGTACAGCACCTGTGACCATCTATATACTTTGAAAATCCTAACGAATACAATCTCCCATTATGTCTGGCTTTTATAGATTATGAAAAAGATTTTGATAGCGTAGAACTGTGGGCAATAGAAGAAGCATTATTCAACAACCAGATCGACTTCAGGTACAGAATATTAATACATAATATTTACGAACAAGCTGAAATGATAGTGACGTTGGGTAATGGAATTGAAATAAGACCAGTAAAAATCAACCGAAGCGTAAGACAAGGAGACACAATATCTCCAAAATTATTTACAGCTGCCCTAGAAGATATCTTTAAGTCAATAGACTGGGAAAATAAGCGAATCCCTATTAACAGAAGATAATTGAACCATCTTAGATACGCAGATGATGCAGTACTACTAGCCGACACGTAAAATGTACTGAGGAGTTACACACAGAATCCCTAACAAAAGGACTGAACTAAATTAATGTCAAACAAAGATGACAAACCTTTGATAAACATCCAAGGGACAGAGATAGAACACGTAGATGAATATACATATCTGGGTCAAAATGTCAAGGTAAGCAAAGAAAATCATACTACCGAAATAAGCAGACGTGTAAAAATGGGATGGGCAGCATTGGGAAGACTCTCATACATACGTAAAAATAAAAATATACCTCAAAGTCTGAGAACCAAAGTGTTTAACTCCTGTATCCTACCTTTACTTACATATGGAGCTTGAACTTGGACATTCATTAAAACAAATACTGAAAAGATCAGAAAAACTCAGAGAGCTATGGAATGACATATGCTGGGTATCTTACTCAAAGACCATAAAACCAATGAAGACATTCGTAACAGAACAAAAGTAAAAGATGCTGTCGAACAGGCAGCTAAACTGAAATGGAAATGGGCTGGACATAATAAACGTCGTAAGGATGGCCGATGGAATAAAGAAATCGGGAATTGGCGGCCATATAAAGCCAAATGCGCTGGAACAACGATATTAAAAGAACTGCAGGACCAATGTGGAAACGTCTTACAAACAATAGAGATGAATGGCGAGAATTAGAAGAGGCCTATATTCAGCAATCCGAATAGAAAGAAGGGCTTAAAAAAATACGAGACCCAAGTTACAGTAAAACGACAAACATTTAAATCGGACAGATGTTATTGCTGGTTATAAGCTGGATATAATATAGCTGAATAGTTGACGACGAAAAGGGCCTGCTCTCTTCGGAACGAGATATTTAAACGTTTGAAGTTCCAAAAAGTAGAGATATTGATAAGAAAATTAAATGATGTATGAATATTGAAATTTTGAGTTACAAGAGGCATCGAAAAGTTAGTAGACAAGACAAGTTAAAAAGTAGAATTTGAGCGCCAATTATTTTGATTTTTAGAATAAAAATAAAACAATAAACAAACAGAAAGGGTCATTACAATAATATAAATTATTAAAAAACGGGAAGACAGAATATTCGATAGAAAATTAGGGAAATGTAAAATAAAGAAGCCGTTACGTTATATAGTCCGTAACAAACTTTTAAGAAATAAAAATTGTTAATTTGTAGCTATTATTTGTTCAATCCTCTATCATAATCTTTCTTTCTTCTGGTAACTCATAAGGAGGTAAATCTGACAGGAATGTAAAGCGACAATATAAGGTAAGTCTGTTTGTTTTTATTTCTTATTGACTATGTATGCATTTTGGTTTTTTTGAAAGGTTTAGCCTAACATTTTTTTATTCTTTCTTAAACCAATCTCTTCACAGGTCAAGTGTCGAGTTTTCCTCGTCCTTCGACAAAGGACTAGGTGGCGCCTTTTATTTTCCTCCTTTATTTCAGTACCAAATTCTGTGATTTTCATTGTTACATTTCAATTCCCCACTTTTTTTCTAAATATACCCTTATCCCAGATCTAGAGACCCACGCCGTAAAGCTCACCGTTGTGTCCTTCAAACTACCTGAGCGCCGGTTTGCAAGGTAAACAAACTTGCATCTGTATTTCCTATTACCTTCAATTAATCTCTCACCTTCCATCCAAACAAGTATCGTTACACAGTCAACAATATGGACTCAATATAAACGTAAAGAAGACCAAGCTCGTGATAATTAGCAAGAAAAGATAACAGAAGGTTAACTCTACGTCAACCAATACCCAGTAGAAAGAGTGACGCACTACAACTACCTCTGCACCATAATAAATGAAATAAAGAATGGAACAACTACCAGGAGATAAGAGCGCGCATCGGAAAGCTAGATCTACGTTCAACCGGTTGGGGCCTTCTTCAAGAGCCACAACCTTTCTCTTGGTATAAAAGTAAGAATGCGGCAATGTTATGTTTTCTCTGTCCTTTTTTATAAAGTTGAACCTTGGACCTTGAACGAAAATATGTGCAGAAGATTAATAGCATTTGAGATGTGCTTATATCGGAGAATAATTAAGATCATCTTAATGAATCGAGATATGCCGTCCTACAAGCCAGAAAGTCCAGAGGTCCAGAAAGAAGAATAACATCCTGCTTAAAGAGCCTTAGGATCTGGTTCAACACAACATTTGTGCAGCTTTTCCGTGCTGCTTCAGACAAGATAAAGATTGCCATTATGATCACCAACATCAAGATGAAGAATGAATTCAGACCTCAATCAGTCCTCTAGGATTTCACTAGTTGAGTACAGATGATTGAAAAGCTTAACCAACATTTTAGTGTTGCCTTCGGTAATTAGTTTTAACATATTTGCCGATATGTTATCAGCGCTATAGTAAAAGATGCAGTGATTATCGATTATGATCATTATCAACTATTTGTGAAAAGAAATATAGGAAGCAATTTGTTTCAAAATTGGTAAGTTCAAATACAAATAAATAATTTATGATTTTTTTTTATTGTTCATTTAGATGATTTATTGCTGCTAACATATTTTAATACTTGCCAATAAAACCATACCTTAGAAATAACCTTAAATCTATAACTTTGGAATGACTTTAAGAAGACTGTTAAGAAAAGAAAATTCTTGTTTGCAGCTTAGAATCAAAAACTACTTTGCCACATTCGATCGCCTTTTCTAGTATAAGGATAAATACTCCTTTGTATAAAAACTATCCACTTCTATTACCTTTTTCATATAGGATTGTGTGTATTTTTATAAGATCAATGATAACGTAAAACATCCCCTGCGTATTCGCCCTAATAGAATCAAAAAGTCATAGATGCACACTTGGAGATCCGTGTAGGTACCAATTCCCCAGTCTCATTTATCGAAACAAGGCGAACGAGGTATAAGTAAATAAACAGCCACAAACAAAAGTGAGTCCCTGCCGCCGCCAATTGTAATATGAAATCAAATCTCTGCCGAAGAAAATAAGTGTAAGAGATTGACGTCGGATGAAAATTGAAAAAGGAAATTTATTTTCAGACTCAATTGTTTCGCCTCGCTGGGCTACACCGTTGGGTTTGTATACCGGACAACTGTGACGGAGAATGAAAGGGGAGGAAAGGTGAAGGTATTTTTACGTTGATACAAAGAATATCATGGCAGTTGATGCTGTTTTTATCCTAAATAATAATAACATTTTATAATCATCAGTTGTATTTCTTTACTCGCATTAAACACATTGGTTACTATCTTTAAAGTGAGATAACTGGAGGAGAATTTCGTTTCGTAGAATTGGAAAATTACGCCAGAATATATGTATACAATTTGCCAAAGTGAATGCATCCACGGTACTTCCAGTTTGCAATGACTGGGCCACAGGAAAAAAGCAACAACGGCTTAGAGGTACTGGAACGGGAAGGGTTTCTCTAACACCGTCCAAGTGTGGCTGAATAAATATTTCGACTGGATACAAGTAATTAGGTATAATCAGATTATTCCTTCGACTTTTGGAATATTTCCATTAAGCGGTGGTTCTTTTTGTTGTGTTGATTTAAATAAACTACTTCTTACTCAGTAGAAATATATTGCAATTATAAACATGATACAATTACCATTTATTTGCTCTCTGCTTTTGTATAAGAAATATTATAACTTACAATACGTGATCGGATGGTTCACCGATGTGGCTGTTTTGCTTGGCAGTTAAAATGTAAGAGAGATATTTTTGTGTGCAATCTTTCGCAGATTCAAATTTTGGACAGCGCAGTGTTGCAGCGAGAGGAAAGGGGTAGAAGCGCTGTTGCAAGGTTGGATTAAGTCCGAAAAAGTACTGATGCTGCTCGAGAAACTACATAGCGTGATAAACGCTTCTTACAGGAATGGTTAGTTGCTGGAAAACAACAATTATGTCTAGTTTAACTTTATGACACAACTAGATTTTTTGGTTTGAAGTTTTATCGACCTCGTGTCATCTTACCATTGACTGAAAGATATAGTCGGTTCGCTATTCCCAGTCCGAACTGTCTAGTGAATTTAGTAATTATTTTTTTGCGAAGTTAGTTACTTTTTGACAGACTCGAAGTGGCTGGAAATTACTATAAAACCAAGCACACGTACTTATAGCCAATATTAATAGTAAACAAATGAAATAGTATATAAAATAGAACTTTACGAATTACCGACAATCAATATTTATTTATTTGCATCATATAATATATAGTTATGTTAAATTATAACATCTAAAATATATACTACCCAAAATTTTATGGGTTTAGTATAACTTTCACTTTCACTATTTATAATAATTCTTCTTTTTTCAATGAAAGAAGTCTATAATAAAAGTTTATTTAAGCCATTAATACTGTGAGCTAGGAACTTTTGTGTTGTAGGTTTCCAGCTATGAATCTAAGCGTATGGACCTTAAAGCAGATCTTAATGACGTGTTCTTTATAAGCACATAATGGACAAAGATGAGTTCACAGAAGATACTTACAGTAAAAGGCTGAAAATATAATTATGTCTAGAATGTAGGTCAGTACTTACCTAGCAAATTAAGTACTGAAGAGAAGATAGCGCCAAACTTTATATAGTAGCCACTGCCAAGTTCCTTCACAATTCTCACGTTATTGTTTTTTTCTAGTTCCCTAAATAACCTGATATGCTACATATTTAACATTGGGTCAACTTGCAGAAGATTGGGTCAACTTTCATCCTTAATATTGGATTTGAGTCCCCTATAGCCGCATAAAGCATTCAAATCGTACCTCGCGGCAAATTCAACAGAACTTGTTGACAAATAAATTCACTCTAAACCTTAAAATGGTGACAAACACTTTAGCATACCTGATCAAAACAGCATTAAATGTGAAAATAAAAATTTTAAATTATATACCCATCCCTTAAATCGAGACAACCGTGACGCCCTTGTTGGACAGTGTATATCCTACACACTGTGTTCCTTGAGAGATTTGAATGCGGAGAGGAAAAAGAATATTCCCTAAACTCTATTACGACCCTATTGTACCTTCTTGATAGAGATCACTGGACCACGAAGAAGTAGACCATTGTACAAGAGGAGACAATAAAAATATTGAAAAGTATATAACTCTCGAGTAGTTACTTTATACTATAATATTAATACTAAACTAGTATAGGAAAGGAAAATATAAATGAGTAATTATAAAATCAACATGTTCTCATAATAAAAATGTATGCACAAATGCACTATACGATAACTGGCAATACAAAAAGGTTCTAAAATGTCAAGATATATACAGTCCCTGCTCAAATTATTATATTCACTCTAAAAATTTCATTTTTTTTAATTTCAAGCACCTTAAAAGTATCTTCACAGTGGTACAGAACTGCTGAATGGGTTGTATAATAATTAGTGAATAATCATGCTACATAATTAAGTTGATAGAACATAAATTAATAAAGTTATAAAATACAATAAAATACCGGAGGAATGGAGAAATTCCAAAAAAGGAGATAAAAAATAGCCCCAAAACTACAGAGGTATAAACTTGTTAAATACTACGCTAAAACTAAAATTTTACAAGTGCTAATAAATCAGAGAATAAGTTTAGCAGATGAACAACAGGGTTTTCGTAGTGGAAGATCGTGTACAGATGCAATATTCGTTATAAAGCAAATTACTGGGAAATCATCAGAGTATATTAATTGATCTAAAGAAAGCGTTTGACAGAGTAAGACTCAAAGATGTAATCTATCTTCTGTACAATAGAGAAGTTCTCCTATATATTATAAAAACTATCAAAAACATCTACCACAACAACAAAATGAAATTCAGAATAGATGGACAACTTACAGAACCTATAGAAATAGGTAGCGGAATAAGACAAGGGGATTCATTGAGCCCCATGCTCTTCAATTTGATCATGGATGAAATCATCAAAACGGTTAACAAAGGAAGAGGATACGGAATGGGAAACAAAGAAATAAAAATACTCTGTTACGCAGACGAAGCAATATTGATAGCCTAAGATGAAGATAGTCTGCAAAGACGGATGCACAGATTTAACACAGGAGCAAAAGAATTTAATATGACAATCTCATCTCAGAAAACTAAAACAATAGTAGTCAGCAAAGAAACAACCAGATGTAAAATAGAAATTGATGGCATCAGTTTTGAAGAAGTGATGGAAATAAAATACTAGGGAATTACACTGTCTAGCTATGGAGACCTGGAGAAGTGAGAGATCAAGTAGAAAAAGTAAATAGACCAGCAGGATGTCTTAATCACACTATATGGCAAAACAGACACATTAACACTGAGATGAAGTCAATAATTTATAAAGCCAGTGTAAGACCAATTATAACATACTTATGCCTCAGAAACAAGATCCGACACAGCCACAAAGCAAAGGCTAGTGGAAACTGAAGAGATGAGAGTACTAAGAAGAATTACAGGAAATACGCTGAGACGTCGAATGAAAAGTGGAGACGTTAGAAGAAAATATAATGTACAGTGTATAAATGAATGGACACAAAATAGAAAAAAAGAATCAAATAACCACATAAGCAGAATGGAGAAGACTCTTGTCGTCAAAATAGCAAGAGATAATTAGCAGAAGAAGTATCGGACCACCATTATTTTTTAAACAATGGTAAAACTTTTTGATTGAACTGTCAAAACTTGACAGATGGCAATAGAATATGTTAAAAGTGTGTAGTATCTCGATTTGGTGTGCAGTAATGTTAGTTTTGAATTTGGTTAACTTCTAATCATAAAACACGACGATGTGTCTCCGATTGGAATCTTTCAGATGAGGGAATGTAAAAATCTTTCTGTTAAGTAGATCTTTTCTGTTACTGCTCTATTAAAAAATACCACATATGGTTAAAGAGAAATAGGAGAAATAGCCTGAAATAACATAAACGGTATGCAATCTACGTGAAATTTGGGTCCTTTCAATCGAAGTAAAATCACGGATCAACTAACAAAACAAACCAATAACTAAATTCAAAAAATGATGAAATTAAGAAAAAATTATAAAGAGAAGATGAAAAATGATGAAGATGAAGTAAAATCAATAAAATATGAACGAATATAATTACATATGAATGATACAAAAATTATAACATATTCATAAAAAAGGAGATCAAGAGAAGTACAAAAATTATAGAATAGCCTTTTTAAATCTAGGTATATACAAAGTTCTATTATAAGAGGAATGCTAAAATGGATTTAGACCCGAGAGATCGACTAATTCCACACATATACGGGCATGTTCAAATAAAGCCCATCTTTGTCCCAGAAAAAATGTATTGGCAAATGTATCGACAAATAATTACCACTACAATTAAGCCACATATCCCATTATTTCACAAACCGATGTATACCCTACTTAAAGAATTTTTGTACTTCTTCGTCCAACTAAGAACGATTACCTTTTAACGCATTTTTCAATGGCTTAATAGCTCAAAGATATGAAAATCGCAAGGTTATAAATCGGGACTATAGGGTGGATGCTCTAATATCGTTCATTTCCTTCGTTGTAGATTTGGCAGAATGTCACCACGTGACAGCTGGATGTTTCCACTGGATCACTGGATGTTTTCGTCTAATTTCTTGATGGAGCTTGTTCAAAGTTCCATTATACAGTTTTGGGTTAAGATGCACTCTAGGTTATGTAAACGCTATGAGCAAGCTCCTTCATGATCGAAAAAAAAAGATGTTAACATGACCTTGCCTGCAGAAATGATGGCATCTTCCGAGGTAAAATGTTTCGGAAGCGAACAGAACCTCCGTTAGAATTTCCGGGTGAGCACCATTTCAGGTGGAACACTATTAGAGGTTGGATCAGGATAGTGTGTTGGAATCTTGGAAACTTACAAATAAAAGACAGTGGGAAGTGGAAAGGTCATTCAGATCAAATGTATTTGATCTGAAAAATTTAAAAATAAATGAATATAGAGTGCTTCATTGAAAATAATAAATTTCGATTATACCGAAACTAATTAATATTTTAGACGTATAGGTGAACAAGAATTATGAAAGTCCCTCCGTGACAAATCTTGTATAAGAGCCACATTATTTTATTTATTGTGTCAAAGTCAAATTTATTTTTTTGTTTTTATATTCTTATTTAATTTGTGAATGTGAAAACAATGACGCACGGATATTATTTCAGCATTCCGATTGTACGTATCATCAGAGAAAATGTAATCCAGTAGATTAGGATTTTATCGAACTGCCCCAGGAAGCATTAATAAACAAAAAGACACTCTTATACCTTTTTAAGCGCCCCACTAAGCAGCTTTTGGAACTTTTAACACAAACATGCACAGAGAGTACATCATATTTGAGGTTGTCGCTTTTGTCGAGGGTGTTGCCTATCTCCCATAATCTGACAAGCGACAATGCGTAAAGCGGATTTGCACAGATGATTGACATTATTCGGGGCTCTCTGTTACTTTTGCTTTTCAGTTTATTTTTCATTCACTGCCTATTGTTAGGATGAATGATTTGTTCAAAAATAATATGGTGCTAATTTTTAAGGAATTTTGTTATTTCTTATCTAAGAATTGTAAAATATACCGGAAGCTTATTTTTTGTTTTGCAGGTAGATTTTTCACATGCAGTGTTGCACAGTAAATATAGAATTATTGTGGGAAATAATACTCTACTTAAAACTGTTATAGTTTGGTTCAGCATTATCTTGTTAAATCTAAATTGATTTGTGAGTTGGAGACTCTGTGGGTCTTGTTTTGTACAAGAATTATTCTCCAGTTTTTTATTTTTAAAAATTTCATTAACGTGTTCTATTTTTTTCTAGCGGTCTTCCCCTTGTTTTATTTGATAGTGGTATTCGTTTTCTTATTTTGATCAGTATTTCTTCTTCTTTCATTGTTTATACGTGTTGCATCCAAAGTAGCCGTCCCATTTGTATGAATGTTATGATGTCCGGATCATGTTATATTGTGTGTAATTTACATTTATATCTTCTTCACTAGATATCGTTTTCTTTTAAGAGGAAGATGACATCCAGCGCCTACTTTACAGATTTAATATAACAGCTTACAATTCAAATGTTTATATCATAAAAGACACAGTCAAGGTTATAACCAAGAGCCCCATCAGATGTAGACTAATGATTAACGAACACATAATAGAACAGGTCATAAATTTCAACTACCTCGGAATAAATGTATCGTATGATACATATACTGCAGTGGAGGGGAAAAACAAATTAACAAGTCGGCCAGAATATCAGGATACATGAGGTTTATCATAAGGAGGAACAAATATGTGAGCGTAAAGAACAAAATCTAAATATATAAAGCATATGTAAGGCCAATACTAACATACGAAGCAAAAACAAGAGCTGAAACGTCGCTTTCAAAAAAACTGATGAGAACTATAGAAATAGAAACATTAAGAGAATCTGGAGACCAGGTTGTGGTGAGATGAAGATGGGTGAGCATGACAACGCAAATGTAGAGATTATGTCGACAGAATGGACCCAGAAAGAATGGCAACATAGGCAAAAATACATAAAACCAATACAAAGAGTTCACTAGGAAGACCTCGAAAAGTGGTATGACAGCTGGACATCAATAACACAGAAGAAGAATAAGACAGAGAATAAAACCTCGAAAAGTGGTATGACAGCTGGACATCAATAACACAGAAGAAGAATAAGACAGAGAAAATATTAATGCGATGATTATTTCTAGACCAACCTTGTATTTAACAAATAAATATGCATTGAATCCATATCACTCTTATTTTAAAATCCATATTTTATTTTATAACTTAATCTTACACTGATATGCAGAAGAAATTTCATAGATGATAGTCTCCCTGATTGTCCATGTAAATGACATTATAAATATTGTAATTTCCCTCCCAAAAAATACGAGCTACCATCTGGAAAATTGTCTTTGATTGCAACCCCTTTGGAAATAATCCACTGTACCAGGACCGTAATAGAGCAAAGAAAGCAACAGATTTTAATAAGATGAAATGTATCGGAGATGAAAATGATAAAATAGTAGTTCACGAAAAGGATGTCAAAAAGCGATGGAAAAAGTACTTTGACAGTTTCTTAAATGTATACTTTGGCAGAAAACCGATAGACGGTTACGTGAAGAAACCCAAGCATCCGATAGGAATAAAAACCAAACACTCATATGGTATTTATCGATCTTGAAAAAGCATATGATAGAGTCCCTTGAGATATTCTGTGGTGGCAGCTCGAAAACAAAGTAGTTCCGAAAAGTAAAATGATAAGTTTGGACGGTGAAATGATTGTAAAAAGTAATCATTTTAAGTACGTAAGATCGATATTATAGATAATATTGAAAGTCTCCAAATTCTGCTTGATCGTATTCATGAGGTAGGAGAGGCAATGGGCATTAAAATAAACTCAAACAAAACCAAATTTTTAGTGTTTAGTCGTGACCCACATCCCGATGCACAGCTTCAATTAAACGGAGTCCAAGTTGAGAAAGTTCACAAAATGACATATTTGGGAACTGTGACAACGGACCAGCTAGATCAAGACAAAGAAATAAAACGTAGAATAGCAATAACTAAAACTACTTTTATAAAAATAAAGTCATTTCTTTGCAATAATCATCTCAGTTTAGAACTAAGACAGAGAATGGTTAGGTGCTATGTTTGATCCGTATTTTTGTGTAGTGCAGAAGTGTGGACGTTAAAAGTATCGATCATGAACAAAATTGAAGCATTGGAAATATGGGTTCATAAACAAATGCTAAAGATACCTTGGACGCAAGGAAAACTAATGAAGAAGTACTAAGGAACGTCAACAAAGATAGAGAACTGCTAAAGACTGTTAAACATAGAAAAATGTGTTATCTGGGACATATAGTAAGGGGAAGTCGATATAAAATATTACAACTGATCCTCAAAGGCAAAATAGAGGGCCGTAGAGGTGTAGGAAGAAAACAAGTTTCTTGGTTAAATAACATTCGTGAATGGACTCAGATATCAAATGCAGGAAAATTATTCCATATTGCAGAAGATCGAGAAGCCTTCGCAATGGTGATCGCCAACGTCGGATAATTCTGATATGGCACGCGAAGAAGAAGAAGGATCGATATTACAGAGTAATAGAAAAATATATGGAGATACATGCAGTAGAATTAGTAGGAATGAATGAAGTGGAAGAAAGCGAGTGGTGTATTGTGTGACAGAAACATTCCTGTGAAACTAAAGGAAAAATTCTATAAAACTGCCATAAAACGAGCTATGACTTACGGAACTGAATGGTGAGCAGGTAAAAAGAAAGAGGAACAATGTATAACTTTCTGCACATACGATGACCTCTATATAACATATGCGAGGATATATACGTGTAATCTCGAACATGCTGGTTTTCCCATTCGAATTAGTATGTTTATTACGACATACAAAGGTAACAAGCAATTGGACTAGTTATAGTAAAATATATTTATAGAGAGTGAAATAAAAACAGTGAATATCACATGTACATTTAATTCTACTTTAATCAGATCTACAAAATTAAAATATGCGATGTAACCCCATTACAACAAATATTTATTTAAAGTCGGTGATAATTATTACAAAGGTGATTATACAAAGCGACAATAATACAAAATGGTCAGAATCTTACAAAAGTTTTGTAAGTTGAATAAATTATCTCGCTATCAGTTTTAAGACTTCCCCTTACTATTGGGTATTCAATCCGATTGAGCACATTTGGCATGAACTAAAAGCATCGTAAATTCTGCAGTTCGTGTAATTGAAATATAAATGGAAAAAACGCCCAATGACAGCTAGAAAATAGCGTTGCCCATGTACTAAAGAAGGAAAAATTTTACATAAATATAAAAGGATTGTGCAAAGAATAAATTGTTATAGACCTAGATGCTAACAGTGATAGTGAAACTAACTTGTTATTGTAAATTTTTTTAATAAGGTTCTTTCTAAATTATATTTATACATGGTAAACTTTTTAAATGGTTACCGGCTTAACAACATCTGATATGCAGATGACACCATAGTATTTGTGGACAACTTAGAAGACCTACAAGTTCTTATGAACAAAATCACGTATTACAGTCAACAATATGGACTCAATATAAACGTTAAGAAGACAAAGCTTATGATAATTAGCAAGAAAAGTATAACAGAAGGTCAACTCTACGTCAACCAATCCCCTGCAGAAAGAGTGACGCACTACAACTACCTAAGCACCATAATAAATGAAGAATGGACCAACAACCAGGAGATTAGAGCATGCATCGAAAAAGCTAGATCCACCTTCAATCAGATAGGAGCCTTTTTTCAAGAGTCACAACCTCTCTCTCGGTACAAAAGTAAGAATGCTGCGATGCTACGTCTTCTCTGTCCTTTTTTATGGTGTTTAATCGTGGACCTTGAACGAAGATATTGGTCAGGTACTGACCACCATCAAATCTCTAAAGTTACAGTTCTTCGGACATATTATGCGAAATTAATCCAGATATGCTCTCCTTCAAGTCATCCTGCAAAGAAAAATTTTTGGAAAACGAGATCCAGGAAGAAGAAGAACATCTTGGTTAAAGAACCTCAAAATCTGGTTCAATACAACATCTGTGCAGTTTTTCCGCGCTGCTGCAGATAAGATAAAGATTGCCATCATGATCGTCAACATTCGTAACGGGTAGGCACATCAAGAAGAAGAAGAAAAAACTTTTTAAGTATATGTAATTTATGTAAATATATTTTTAAATTCGGTTGACAATGGTGTAATACCATCTTTTAGAACTTTTGTAAATATGTGAATATAACATCTTTATCAACGTCTGTTTTGCCTTGCAATTCTTAGAAGGCACAGATTAAAGCGAAATTCTGAATTTGGTTTCGAAAATTAGTTTACGGATTTTATTATCAGATGTCGCTATTTGCGTCTATACGAAGCCATGTTAGAGTTGCTTCCTAAGACAGAAAAGATTTATTTTCACGTTCAGAGCGACTGCGAAAGCCGTTCTGATGAGGCCTATTAGGCCGAAATACGTATAAGCGGATGCGCAGGCGCCCTGTACGTGAAATCAAATCTTAACTGTCTTTTTCTTTTTATGTGAATATAATTTATGTAAATATTTTTAAATTTTGTAGACAATGGTATAAAACCAGCTTTTAGACACGCCTTATTTGTTTTAACTATTATAAACAGTCCAGCCAGTCCAAAGTCTGGATAAAGTGTGATGAGAAGTTCGTAAAAATTTACCTATACTATAACTATATGACTATAAATAGCCGACTGTGCCTTTGCTGGAACTCCATTGTGTGTTCAAATAAATGCTTATCGGTTGGAACGATAATGACTCTCTTAGATACCTTGGAGCACTATACGTAAGTAAACATACTTGTATATGGCAGCAATAATGTAATTTCGGTCTTCCTCGGCAGATCAGGGACAAAGTGATGTTCTAGGCGATGCATTCAATCTCCTGAACCCGGAAGTCGCGGGGTTAGCGAAGTGTGGTTAGCGCCAGAGGTTGCTTAATCCTTGCAACGAGTGGTGAGTTCTAATTTGATTCGTACTATCGGCCATTAGATAGGGTTGTCGGTAAGACGTAGAAATAATTTCTAGGAGTAGGAAAGGAAGACCAAAGAAGATCTGAGAGGAGACGCTCAGGCTTAAAACAAAACAAATTAAATCAGGACAAATCGTAAATTTTACGATTTTTAAATGTATGTATTTTATTTATCGTATGATATTCAATAAGAACACATAATTAAAAATCAATATAAAACGTTACATGGAGTATTACAAACGAACATTTAATGTAAACTCATCGAAAACTCCAGGGAATCGCCTTTGGGGCATTCTTCAACAATGTGATGGACGGTCTGTCGTTGCGCACCACTGTCACAGTCAGGAGTAAGGGCTGCTTGTTCTTATTCTGTTTAGCGCTGACCATGTATTGTGGGTCAGTTCAAAGTCTGGCGGTTTCTGATCGATACAGACCATTTGGTGTGCTTCCTGTGGTGAGTCGCTCTCCCATTGTCTTCTCCAAGCGTTGGTGAGGTTGAAATGTTCCTGATGTAAGGAGTTTGCTCTTAGCAATGGAGGATATCTGGAGCACAGTCTGTTTATTTCGATATCGAGCTTATCATGGTGGATGGGTAGTTGATGATTAGCCTCGATTTTTCGATATTCTCTGAGAAGAGAATGACTTCTTCGCTGTTTCGGCGGAGGAATGTGACTCAGAACGGGAAGCCAATAGTTCGGTGTGGGTCTAATTGTACCTGAGATCATTCGCAGTGTCTGGTTCAATTGCATGTCAATAATCTTCGTGTGTTTGCTATTGAGCCATACCGAGGAAACATATTCGGCCACCGAGTATACAAGTCCGAGAGCGGATGATCTGAGTACGGAGGCTGAGGACCACTATGTGGTGTCACATAGCTTTTGGACTATATTATTTCGCATTTTCAGTTTTGCTGATGTTCTTTGTAGGTATTCTTTAAAACTCAATATTCTGTCCAGAGTTACCACAAGATATTTTGGTGGTTTTTGAAAATGAACGGAGAGTTTTTTGTTGGCTTGGATATTATTCAGATAGAAACAGCACACTTCGGTTTTCGTTGCATTGGGCTGTAGCCTCCATTTGAAGTATTCTCCCATCACGGCAAGGTCATTCTTTAGTATTGTTTCTGTAATATCCATGTTATTATGTCTTGCTGCAATGACCCAGTCGTTAGCGTAGCCAAATGTCTGCGAAGTTGTCCCAGGTAGGTCCGCGATGTATAAATTAAACAGTAAGGGTGATAAGAAAAAAACCTTTGACTGTTCATAAACAATGTAGATTTTATCTAATTATTTCAATATTTGTCAAGTTTTAATTCTAATTACTCAAAAAGAGGTGTAATTTTGCTGTTACCAAGATGTTACATTACTAGTAGAATGAATTTGAACAAGCTCTGACATTCTTTATCAGAAGTTAACTATGGGTTCTTCATTATCTTAATCTCGAAGTTTACCATCGATGGAAAAACCAGATCTAAGTGTTTTTCCGTAAATAAAGTAGGTTTTTTTCTAAATGTCAACGATTTATCTTTCTCCAACTTTGTTTTTATTACTTTTGAAGTCAAATATAATGATAATGGATAAGCCTTTCAACATTTTCTAGTGCTTTTTGAAGTCTGAAACAAACGCTAATTTGCCAGTTCGGTGCTGGCACGGTCCCAAAGTTCATTGTCGCCTTCATTGTGCGAAAGGAAGATTCAGACTCCAGATCCCTTTCATCGGCGAAAGCATCAATAATGTATCAGAGCAATTAGAGCTTTTCACCAGCGGAGTGCCGACGAACGGGTGATCTGGAAATCGCCGGCACGTGCACTTTTGTGGTGGAAATTACGAACAAGATATTGTAATAGAACTGATTATGTTCTTTGGAAAGTCGTCTTTGAATGGATAATTGAGTCCTAAGTAATTATGGAATTTCGTTTGGAATTAACTATTTTGATTTGTTTTAGTGATCTCTAAATATTTATCTAGACCAATACAAAAATGTTTTTCATCTGTCGATGGTGATCTATAAATTAATGTTAATATTGTATTTTGATTATATTTACCTAATATAGTTATTTCTAATACCTTACATACCCTAATGTTTACAACCTTCCACGTAAATCTTAAATTCTTTTTTATGTATACAACGACACCATTTTGATTTATATATCCTTCATTATAGAAAATGTTATAATTATCTATTTGAAATAAAGAAAGTTTCCGCTAGATCAAATGTCTTCTGTTGTATATTTAATCGTGACTGATCTAGATTTTTATTAAGGCTTCTAATATTTTGGTGTAAAATGGTAAAATTTTCATTATTTTTACCTTTATAAAAATCAGCAGTTAACTTTTTAAAATCTTCAATATGTTTAGGTTTATGAGTAATTACGGAATTCATACTATAACAACAACTAAAAAAATTTGACAGTGAAATACCTAAGAAAAAATATTTGTCTCACCAAATTCTAGCACTTACTGCTTTGCTGCCGAGCTCTTTCTTTGGTACCTGAAGTAGAGTTGTCTTGTTTTTGGCTTTTTTCCTTGGTTTTTATCTTCGTTTTTGTTCTTCTCCACTCCTCTTAGTAGTTCTTTATGGTCTATAATATTTTTCTTTTCCGAAAAATATACGATCATTTCAGTTGATGCTATGATGGATAGGTACATGGACTCACAATAATATGTGAGACAAACTAATGTTAAAACAATTGATCAACAATTGGACAAAAGATATTACAAAATTTGTTAGCATTAACATCATAGTATCTAGGAATTGAGGTGATGCAAAATATTAATGATTTAAACGATGAATTATTAAAACAGGATGTTTATGGAAGATGCAGGTGTGTTTTGATTACCGCTTGGAAGGAATAAAAAAATGAGCATTCATGAGCAAGTTACACCTTCTAAATAAAAGTAGCTTTAAAGCTACTAAGTAGCTTTAGCAAAGACTAAAGTACATCATAAAGTCCTATAGATAATGCAAAAGATCGATGATGAATGAAGGAAACTTCAACAATACCAGAATATTCTAACAGAATTCAAAAATCTGAATAAAGTCCTATTTTAAAGTGGGTCAATCAAAACATTTTGACGGTAATCCTCTATTTTCTAATTTGAGTGACTTTGAGTTGTCTGTGTTAACTTTACTTCATTCAAATGCAAGTTGTGAAGACAATTTAATAAAGACGAACAAGACAAGTAAATTTAATAAAGACGAACTTTAAGAACCACTTGGTAACAGTTACTTTATATGGCATTATGAATTCATCCTAATCAGTTTATCTTCAGAAGGGTTGTGTCAATTTTACATGGAGATCATTACTGGCTTCCTGATTTTAGTTGTCTTTGATTTGTTGCATATCGAATAATGTACAAACTTTGTATTTTTCCTGCTATGCGTTTTGCTTTGTTATGTCATCAGTGTATTAGTGTTTAAACATTTATATTATTCCCTGGAAATACTATATATTTTAAAATTATCTTATAAAGTATTATAAAATATAACTAAAAGTCTACGAATTTTCTATTTCTATGTTTCTTCACTGTTCGCAGTAAAAATATGTACCATTTGTCTCACTCGTAACGAAAATTACCAAGAACCAAAACAATAATGTCTTCTAAAGACACTCATACGCAAATTAAATACAAAATAACTTCTTAAAATGCAAAAACAAAGCGATTGAAGATGAAGGCTTGATGGACTGTCATTTAAATATCTCCCGAAGTTGTTTTGCGGCATGTTGCAAGAGCCGCAATAACGATAAACCGTCACTACAAATATTTTTAAATTATCTTTGACATTAATGTGTTTTCGGTCGATTTGAGAATAAAGGGAAGATGCCAAAATGATTTACGAAGTGATATTTTATGCAAACACTGATACCACTGGCCATTACAATGGCTTAATAACTATATGTAATACAAAACAAAATCAAAAATAAAAATAGTATGCTATTCAGATTTTTTCTCGAATATTTTGTTGGGAATAGATTAAAAAATAAATTCTCGATTTAACGTTTTAATATCAAATAAATAAAACATTTTTGATATTCCAAGAGTCAACGCAAGAATACATTAAATACAAGAATATAGACTAAAATAGTGAATGCTTAAAATTTAATTCCAAGTTTGACTACAAAAGGGGATTTGGAACAAGACTTACAATACGATATGTTTAGCGATATTAAAAGATAAAGTGGTTTCTAAATTTTATATACTCCATATATTGCTCACACTATTGAGAAATTTATTAGTAACAAGCTTATAGATCTTCGTATTAATAATAATTATATAATTATTGTCTCTCACCTTAACAGCACCGGCTTATTACAAGGCTCTGAACCATATACTTTTTAATATCTACACTTTTGATCTGCTGCAGATTATTGACAATATTTTAACTTAAGTAGCAAACATTAAATTTGCTGGGTATACCCTGATACAGAAGAACGGAAGTTCCCTGGAAGTTTTTCTCCTCAGTCTTGATCCCCTGGAGGGAGTGTAATGGTCGTCATAATATAGTGTATGGTCTGTCTCCATAGATTTCTGTTTCCGGTCATTTCTATCACATCATGCACGCGTCTTTTTTAACTTCTTGTGATCTGGTTAATTCATCTCGTTGGAGATCTTCTTTCAATTATTGTAGTTACATTTTTCCGAAGTGTTTCTCGCAGATTTTTAGTTCCTTTAGGATAGAATTTATCTGGTCTACAATCGTCAATTTCGGCAGCACTTTCAGTGGCGTTTAACTATCTCCTGTCATCTTTCTCTATATCGATAGTCTAGTGCACAGATGTTGTGCACTTTTTAGGAAAATTGAATTAAACACACTAACATATAATTTCAGACATGAATTTTCTTAAGTAAAATAGTTAAATTTATTGATATCAGCGTCATGTTCCAAAAATGTCAAGTACTTCTTCACTACAGAATTCTACTCCACGTTTTGTAAGAGCAGTTTATACATATGTGCGCTGAATTAAATAGAATTAATGCAATTACCACATTTGTGTCCAGTAAAAATTAAGATTGGTGTTGCTTTAATTTCGGTGAAATTATGTCATTTTCTAGGGGTAAACAATTAGTGAATATAGTATTATCCGGCAATATAAACTATAATAATAATAATAATCTAAGGCATTAATAATAATTTAAGGCATTAAATACGTACGTTTGTTCCGCGCTGAGCTACTCATTTGGTATTATAAAGTGGTCAAAAACGGATATAGAGTCTTCAGAGGAAAGTAAGAACACTTCTCACAAAAGGGGCAAAATCACCATCCACGCAGTGCAGTAGAGAAAACAACATTACCGCGATATCAAGGTGGAAGAGTACTTATGGACATAGGTGAGCAACTAGATAAACAGATTACCAATTTAAGAAGTTATTTTCAGGTGCAGGCTGAGACATCTATCTTACATCGAGCAATTTGCGCAGTAGATGATATAACGCCGCTTAAACTGAGTAAACAAGAATGAGATCAGCCAAGAATATGTCGACAATATATCGTCGAACTATTGGTTGACATCAGGAAAGATGTTTCCCGAGACTGAGGGTTTCCTACTAGCCATTCAGGATCAGGTTATTCCAACTAAAAATTACCTGAAATATATTGTTATAGATCCTCAAGTCCAAAATGACAAATGCCGATATGGATGCCAAGCCCAAGAAATCATCCAACATCTTACCGGGGGCTGTCAGGAGTTTGTCGGTACTGATTATAAAGAACGCCATGACTCGGTAGGAAAGATTATCCACCAAGAACTAGCTGACAAACTGGGACTTCTCCAAACCGACCATCTTTCTTATTATCAATACGTCCCTGACAGAATGCTTGAAAATGACAACTACAAGCTATACTGGGACCGCACAGTGCTTACAGACCATCCAGTGGCACATAATAGACTGGATCTCATACTAGTTAATAAACTTACTAGGCAAACAACACTTATTGATGTGGTGATACCTAACACCAATAATTTGCGTGGTAAATACAACGAAAAGATCGCCAAGTAAGAGATCTAAAAATACAAATTAGGAGACAATGAAGAATGGAAAGTACCCAGACAGTACCTATTATTCTATCTACTACTGGTGTTGTTCCCAAAAACCTCTTAGAGAACATAAAACGGCTAGATTTAAATGGACATCTCTATAAGACCATGCAGAAAGCTGTACTCCTTGCGACGTCTAGATGTGTACGAAAATTTTTGGGAGATACTCCAGCATACCAATTCACCTAGGGCTCGATAACACGGATAGAGTTCCACCAGAGCTCAATCCTTTTGATACGTTAGGTATCTGGGATGAGTGAATGTTCCCCTTAAAGGGAGTTTGAGCCGTATGGCTAAATCTGGTATAATAATCAAATTTATTATAAACACACGTCACATCGTTCGCTGATACTTACGGAGCTCAAAATCGAAATAAATTTGTGATCGCAGCCGTGTTATATGCTGTTAATAATATCCATAATTTGAAGATTACTGACCTAAAATTTATGGAGACTGGTCACTCATATCTATAGGCAGACTCAATGCACTCCACGAGAGAGAGAAACATCTTAAGAAGATTTACTGTACACGTGAATGGTGTTTATTAATTTCGTCGGCCAGACTAAAACCTAGGGAATATTATGTCATAAATATGAAATTCACTGATTTTTTCGATTTACAAAAACAAACGCAAGCAGGGAAGAAAAAAGAAATGGGAATCAGTTATTTTAAATAGAAAATACAAATCGTGTTTACACATCATTTTAAATAGAAAATAGTACATTCGTTTACCAAATTCCCATCTATAAACATGAGCACGTGTTGGTATTCGCCGTCTCATTCGTCAAGAGGCTATTAAATATAATTTATTACCTTAAGCCAGACAGATTCTCATGTTACAGATCCAAACTTGCCAGCATTTTAAATTCAAATTGTATCGTGTTGACTTTTAAGTTAATATAGGTATTGTGTTATATTTATGTTATAATTATTGTTAAGTTATTTACTGGTCGTGTTATTTTTTATAGCTTGGTTTAATTGTGATATAATGATTAAATTTCAAGAAATTCTTACAGTAACAGTTTCAAAAGTAAATATTTTTAAAAATCATATGATACACATCAGTACGACCCTGTTTGGCTTTCACGTGCTTCTATTGACAATTGGGAATTTGTAAAATGAATACGGTTTAGTGTTTCTTTTAGAAAAGAAGGTTACCCCAGAGGACTATGAAAGCTTTATAAAAGAAATTCCACAAACAAAGAAACCCATGGTTCTAAATGCAAGTGACCTTGAAAATAGTATATCAATAATTATTGACATAATTGTATTGCACCAAATGAGGTAAGTACATGGTTAAGCTAACACTACATCCTAATTTAGGAAAGCATATTAGATGTCCTAGAACATTACTGTGAATTATGGCGAATCAGTAAACTTTAAATTTTCAATAACTCAAATCATATATTTTTGCACTAACATTTTTGTACAAGACCATCGATATGTCAGTACCTACTGGAACTATTAATGAGTTGACCAAGCTAATTTGTATTAGTCCAGAATGGAAATAGCGCGGGGTAAAGAATGTGGCTATGTCCAAAAGCGAATGTTCTTGGTTGATGAAATAAAGATAGTCAATTTTCAAGTATGAAATAAATACTGTAGACATCCATTTGCTGTTAAGCAAAAAGAATCGTTTTGACCTAGAATCTAAAACAGATTTTAAAGGTACTGAAGTATACCTCGGTACGTGTATTAACCGATGTGTTTGATGACCGATATTATCTCCCGTGTCACCATTTGTACCTACTAAAAAATGTAACATGATAAGTCACATGTGTTCAATTAAATATGTCCGTAATTTATTCGAATGCATACACTGTCTGCTAGTACAATGAAAAAAATTATGTTGTATCTGATTTGAAAAGTAAAGGACTGCGATATAATCTTGTCATTTAAAAATTACAGAGTCGTTACTGTAATTTATTTAAAAAGGGCATATTATGTGATTTTGTTCAATGTTAATGTGGTATATATTAGTAAAAAAAGCAAAACATTCCTGAATAAGCTAGATTGCTGATTGATGCGATAGCCGATTTTATATTGCAGAAAAAAGGGCAGCAAAAATTTAAAATTGTACAAAGAATTAGAAATTGTCATTTATTTATCAAATTCTTCTAAATATTTGTATTTCTTGTCACAAAGTGTCAACGTTATTTCATTGCCGTCTTAACACTCCATATTTTTGGCTTCTTCTTGTGGCCTTCATGATCTTTTAATCTATAGTATGCGCCAGAATATACAGTAATGAAAAGTGTTTAGTTATCACTCACAATGATAATGTTAATATTCAAAATGTTCTCCATTGCGTCGTAGACAGTGTACATAACGATCATGCAGATTTTGAAACATATTCTGAAACACATGATACTACTGGTTAGCTGAAAATTGTCTCCCTTAACATTCTCCAAATCTGAGCATCAGGCAATGTCAGATCAGGAAAATGGGATGGGTGTATAAAATAAGTCCCTCGGAAAGTGATTCATCCTGGAAAGGTTTCTTGCAGCATAGCCTAGTAGTAGTATTGTAGGTCCCTGCGTCGTGGGAACCACTGTCTATTCATCAGAATAGACAGTGGTTCCACGACTGGTTGCCGTGGCACGACAAAACCTAAGATCCTGAATAAATGACCTGGTGGTCTGTAAACAGTCGTCGAAGTGCTGATGTTTAATTTCAGAGATGTTTTCTTTCTTTCCTTTGACATAATACACTACCCGTACAACAAAATTTTCTGACGGTAGACAACATAAAGGCATTGTTTGGTGCCGGTTTATTAAAGTTTTCATAATGGTAATCCGCGACTAAATTCGGTCCCCCTTGATAACCATATCCGTACGAGCGAAAATAATATTCCACTAAGAACAGTTTTGTCTCCGTGTCGCAGAGTTCCATTTTGGAGCATACCTTGATTTCTTCTCCTTTTTAAATGCCTTTCATTTTCATTGACTTTTAATTATATTTTACTATTTAGTCTCTTCTTAATAATATCCTGTCCTAGACGGAATACGAACAGAACAAATACTTTGGACCAACAACCCATAGAGTCGCTTATATGAATGATGAATTGTTGCATCCGTCCATTACAAAAACCTGGAGGAAATCCAGGGTTGTGGTTCTCTTAAAATCGAAGAAAGATCCGGCGGATAGAGAGTTTTAGACTTATTTTACCTCTTTTGTGTCACTTCTTCAAGCGTTCGAAAGAATGATACTGAACCAGATCGCTGACTCAGAAGACCAAAATCAAGCCAGAGCAAACAGTGTTTAGGTAAAATCTTGCTACAGTCAGACCCTTAACCTCATCCAATACATTAAAAATAGTTTTGAACAGAAATAAACAATATGATGTAAAGAATGCACGCGTCTTCCATATAAGGGGAACAGGAATAGTTTTTGAATAAGTTCCTTTACCATGTGTTTATTTTGGTTTTTCTACACATGCTGTTTATTAGAACCGCATAGAACTAATAACTACACAGAAAATGTTTATATAATAATTACCTACATAATATTTTATAAAACCAGAGTGAGCGCGGTAAATAAACGCTCTGTTTGAATTTGACAATTTTTGTTGTGATTTTGTCTTTGTCTGACAGTTGTATACCTAACATTGCCCTTTCTATTGTGGCTAGTTTCTTCATATTTGCCTTGGTTAAGGTCCAGTTTGATATCCATACGTCATGATAAGAAGGATGCCCTGGTTGAACACTTTGCTCCTCAAGTATTGATTTATTTTGTAGATATTTAAGTATCCAACTGAGCTTTCCCAATTCTGCCTAGGATTTGAAAAACCAAATTTAGTCAAAATCCAAATTTGGCCTAGGTATAAATATTCTTGGACTTTGTCTATCTCATTGCAATTTATAATTATACGTCTGGGTTCGTCTATGTTTGTCATTGTTTTTGCTTTTGTCACATTCATTTTTCAGTCGACGTATTGGGAGCCTACTGCGGGTTCCTCATCATAGTTTGTAGTTTCTCAAATGTGCTCGCTATAATCACGACGTCGTCACAGCATTTGAGGTGGTTTAACTTGATGCCATTCACGTTAATACCATATGACCAATTTGTAGTTTTAAAGACCTCTTCTAGGACTGGATTAAATAGTTTTGGCGATATTACGTCGCCTTGTCGAACCCCTCTCTTAATGGAGATTGGATTTGTATTTTTGTCGAGTTGCGTTTTCATATATATTATGTATTAGTTGACTATATCTCGAATCTATTCTACAATCTTTAATAGCTTGTTCTATGGCCCACATCTTGATACTGTCAAATGCCTTTTCATAGTCTACGAAGGCAAAAAAGGAAAGGTAGTTGGTATTCATTTGCCTTTTCTATCAATGTTCTCATTGTCAGCAGATGGTCTGATGTACTATGTATATTCTTTCCGTAAGCTAGCCTGTTTTATCGGTTATTTATATCAATTAATTATCCATTTTGTAAGTCAGCCAGTCTTCAATAATTATCACAAACAGTTTGTACACTTGTCTTGTTTTGGCTCTTTTGTGTCACTTCTTCAATGCGTTCTAAAGAATGATACTGAACCAGGTCGCTGACTATGAGAAGACCAAAATCAAGCCAGAACAAGCAGTGTTGAGGCTCGTAAAGTCCTGTTACAGCCAAAGCCTTTACCTCATCCAACACATTAAAGATAGTTTTGAACAGAAATAAATAATAGGATTTAAGGAATGCACGCATCCTCCATATAAGGGGATCAGGAATAGTTTTTAAATAAGTTTTTAAAAATTAATGTGTTTATTTTGTAAATTAGATATGATATCCAGTATGTTCTCTAATTATACATGTTTTGCACGATGGTGTAGTTAACTTCTTTAATTGTTAAAATATTTTTTTCATATGATTTTACCTAATATAATTATTAACATATCCACCCCTTTAAATTCCATAGACTCTCCAAGCCACTGTATCCTTTTAAAAGGGCCAACAATCCGAAACTGAAAACCGTGTGTTATCTGTATCTGTCCCGCATTTGGGGTTTGTCTGAGGCCAAATAGTAACAAAATACCTTCTGCATTAAAGCGACCACAGTACCGTATAGAGATCAATGATACGATTGTCATTGTTGTATCTTCTTTATAACAGGGTGTTATTTCGACAACTATTGTCACCTCACACCGTTCTAATTGATGTACAAACTAAATGTTGGAACTATCTGCCTAAACCATCTCTTGTGATTTTAAAGCAGACGGTTTTAAGGAAGAAAAAAATTATAACGAGACGTAACTACAATAAAGAGAGCTAATTGACCAGAGTCCTTACAAATTCTTGTCTAGCATTAATGATTTTAATAATTGGTGTTTTTTTCTTTTTACGTTTAGAAAAAAGAAAAAGGTGGTAGAAGGTCAGAAAATTAAAAACTTTCAGCTAGGTAAAATATTATTTTAAAACATGGAGCACCAATTACAGTTGGAATAAAATTCAGATACGGCAACATCGAAGAAATATAAGAGCATATAAAGGCGAATATAAACCAAGCATCATTCAAAGCCCTTGAAGAGAAAGAACATATAACAAATAAACAGCACTATTATGAAATAAATAAGCCAAAAAAAAGAATTATTGAAGAAAAAAAGCACTATACAGAAAATGGCTGACTACAAACAACGATGAAGTTTATAAAGAATATAGAGAAAAAGATAGAGAAGTGAAAAAACAAATAACACAACACAAAAATGAAGAATGAGAAAATACTTGCTTAAATATTAAAACATACATAGGAGGTACAAGAACTTCGGAGTCATGGAAAGTAATGAGAGGATTGAAACAAAACTCAAAAGAAAAAATGAAATTGGGAAATATATTGGACAAAGAATATAAGGACTATTCCAAGGAACTGTTAAAAGAACAAAGACCACAATTCATTGGAAAAGAAAATAATCGAAGACGAAGCCGATCTTCACAACAAGAAATATAAATAACAGATAGAGAAATGAGAACTGCCATAAAAGCAATCAAAAATAAGAAAGCACCGGGAACTGGAGGCATCTCACCTGAGCTTATAAAGTACGGTCCAAAAAAATTACACCGGAGGATAAAATGGATATTTCAGAAAGCCATAAATGGAGAACAGCTTCCAAAGGAATGGACGAAGGCATATATGA